>NC_052310.1:59878470-59890970 GCF_016432855.1 Salvelinus namaycush
GTGTGTGTGTGTGTGTGTGTGTGTGTGTGTGTGTGTGTGTGTGTGTGTGTGTGTGTGTGTGTGTGTGTGTCAAGGTTATCAAAGTTTTGTGTTTTTATATTTGTTTTTATTTCTATTCGTTTTTTAAGATTTTATTAGAAATTCAGTTTAGTTTCAGTTAGTTTTCAGATCTGATCTGCTAGTTTTTATTTAGTTTATGTTTTATAAAACCATTTTGTTTTTTATTATTATTTGGTTGTAGTTTTAGTGTTAGGGACAGAAAGTAAGGTATCTGCGGGAGGCTAGGAGACATCTACATTTGAAGTCGGAAGTTTACATACACTTAGATTGGAGTCATTAAAACTCGTTTTTCAACCACTCCACAAATTTCTTGTTAACAAACTATAGTTTTGGCAAATCTACTTTGTGCATGACCCAAGTAATTTTTCCAACAATTGTTTACAGACAGATTATTTCACTTATAATTCACTGTATCACAATTCCAGTGGGTCAGAAGTTTACATACACCTCGTTGACTGTGCCTTTAAACAGCTTGGAAAATTCCAGAAAATTATGTCATGGCTTTAGAAGCTTCTGATAGGCTAATTGACATAATTTGATTCAATTGGAGGTGTACCTGTGGATGTATTTCAAGGCCTACCTTCAAACTCAGTGCCTCTTTGCTTGACATCATGGGAAAATCAGAAGAAATCAGCCAAGACCTCAGAAAAAAATTGTAGACCTCCCACAAGTCTGGTTCTTCCTTGGGAGAAATTTTCAAACGCCTGAAGGTACCACGTTCATTTGTACAAACAATAGTGCGCAAGTATTAACACCATGGGACCACGCAGCCGTCATACAGCTCAGGAAGGAGACACGTTATGTCTGCTAGAGATGAACGTACTTTGTTGCGAAAAGTGCAAATCCCAGAACAACAGCAAAGGACCTTGTGAAGATGCTGGAGGGAACAGGTACAAAAGTATCTATATCCACAGTAAAACGAGTCCTATATTGACATAACCTGAAAGGCTGCTCAGCAAGGAGGAAGCCACTGCTCCAAAACCGCCATTAAAAAGCCAGACTACGGTTTGCAACTGCACATGGAGACAAAGATTGTACTTTTTGAAGAAATGTCCTCTGGTCTGATGAAACAAAAATAGAACTGTTTGGCCATAATGGCCATCATTATGTTTTGAGGAAAAAGGGGGAGGCCTGCAAGCCGAAGAACACCATCCCAAACGTGAGGCACGGGGGTGGCAGCATCATGTTGTGGGGGTGCTTTGCTGCAGGAGGGACTGTATATGGCATCATGAAGAAAGAAAATTATGTGGATATATTGAAGCAACATCTCAAGACATCAGTCAGGAAGTTAAAGCTTTGTCGCAAATGGGTCTTCCAAATGAACAATGACCCCAAGCATACTTCCAACATTGTGGCAAAATGGATTAAGGACAACAAAGTCAAGGTATTGGAGTAGCCATCACAAAGTCCTGACCTCACATAAGTCCTGACCTTATAGCAAATTTGTGGGCAGAACTGAAAAAGCGTGCGCGAGCAAGGAGGCCTACAAACCTGACTCAGTTACACCAGCTCTGTGAGGAGGAATGGGCCAAAATTCACCCAACTTATTGTGGGAAGCTTGTGGAAGGCTACCCGAAATGTTTGACCCAAGTTAAAGAATTTAAAGGCAATGCTACCAAATACTAATTGAGTGTATGTAAACTTATGACCCACTGGGAATGTGATGCAAGAAATAAAAGCTGAAATAAATCATTCTCTCTACTATTATTCTGACATTTCACATTCTTAAAATTAAGTGGTGATCCTAACTGACCTAAGACATGGCATTTTGTACTAGGATTAAATGTCAGGAATTGTGAAAAACTGAGTTTAAATGTATTTGGCTAAGGTGTATGTAAACTTCAACTGTTTGTGCTATAAAGTTTTTGTCTTTTTTGGGATGTCACTTCTTGCCACTGTGCATAAGTTAATGAGCCAGGTCATAGGTTAGATTATGTTGGGTTAGAGGTAGATTCAGTGAGATGACGAAGATGCACCCAGCTGTTTTGGGCCCGTAGATACCCACGTTGTAGCAGCGTGAAGTGCACCCATGCCCATGCACCGATACTCTGTGTGACAGCAAAATCCTGCATCATGCTCACCTCAATGGGCGCGTCCCTCTGCTTAGACGCCTGCCAGATTCTTACAACACCTGGATCGGTATTTTACGTATCAGCTAACACATCAGGGCCGCGTTTCCCTCCTCAGATGTTGCATGCATTAACCAATGGTTGCGTGGCACGTCGTTGACTGTGCGGTCGGGCACCAGACTGCTATACCATATGATGTGATTAGCTAATACATATAACAGTATCTAGATCTGGCATGTGTCAGCAACATCTGAGCAGAGGAACATGAGCGATATCTGAGGTACTGCTCATGGGAACGTCCCATCGCTGAGTCTACCTTGAAATTCAAGTCAATCTCTATGTGATCCGCCAGATTGAGGAGCTTGAAAACCCCAATTAGAAAAAAAGCCTGACTGAAAAACCCATTCAATTGTTGCCGAACATTTTGAGAAAAAAATCTAAAAACTAAAACTGAACATAATTCATGACATTTTATTTTAGTTGGTTTTGGAGTCAAAGAATAGTTTCAGTATGGTTTCAGTATGGTTTCAGATTTTCAAACGGGTTTGTTGATTATTTTATATACAGTTTACTAAATTGTTTATTCATAATTCGTTTTTGGTTTAGTCTTCATTAACTGTAATAACCTCGGTGTGCATATGTATTATTGATCAGCGTTAGGGCTTGTGGATGAGTGTGTGAATAATCAACATTTTGGGAGTTGTAGGTATGTGAGGTTTTCTGTGTTTCTGTGTTCATGAACATGCAACACTTTACTCTAACACAGTTTGTATTTATGTATTTATTATGGATCCCCATTAGTTCCTGCCCATGCAGCAGATACTCTTCCTGGGGTCCGGAAAAATAAGGTATACAATTTTAAAAACAAAGTTGACTAAACACACATTAACTCCAGTCTCAGTCTTCAGACTTTGGGTACGTCCCAACTGGCACCCTGTTCCCTTATGGCCCTGGTCAGGGAATTGGGTGCTTTTGGGATACAACCCTACTTTTCAACTGCGTAATCATTATCTCCAGCACCATACCAGTGTCTACATTATGTGAAAATGGCATGTTTCTATGATCTGTGGATAAAAAGAAAATAAGAAAATTCCTAAAACAAATGCTTCTCTGTGACATCACAGGGTGGGATTAAAAGTACGTTTCTAGCTGCGAATCTCATAGTGTTTGACAATCACTGTTTTTAAAACGTTTTAACTTTTGATGACGTCATCGGGTAGAACGTCTTAACTTTATATGTTCTCCTACAAAACGTAGAAAAGCACAGTTTTCACATATGTAGACTCTAGTATTATGCTGGAGATAATGCACATGAGGTTGAAAAGTGGTGGAATTTCCCTTTAATAAACATGGCCCTGGCTTTCTGCATTACACCACAATTTACCAGCAGACTGCTTCCTCATCTGTCTGAGTCGTACTGGAAGACTGCTCCTATACTCCAGTCTAGTCTGTCTACCCTATGGTCTGTGTGTGTGTGTGTGTGTGCGTGCGTGCGTGTGTGTGTGTAGAGCCTGTGCTTGGGGACAGTGACAGAGCGTTAGTGTCTGATTATGCTTAATTAAGCCTTAAATCTATCCTTAGACAATTAAAAGAGCCTTCTACACACATTACCACAGCAATCACACACACGCACACACAATTTGCTCACACTGACATACACATACACATACACACTCACATAAACTCACACTCACACCCTGTTGTTTTTTACATAAAAAATACATTAAATTGATTCAGCAATAAAAGGCGGGTCAGCAAATGACAGCGACCTCGTCCACGTTGGACCAATCAAATCATGGCAGAGTGAGGCACTCCGAAGTCAAACTAATGTCAACCTTCCAACTTGCAAATTTTTCAGCATATGTTGAAAAGCCCCTTGTTATTTCCTTGCCTGCGCTTTGCATTTTAATCTTATTTGTTGTGTTTTGGTGAGCTCCCTGCTAAACTGTATGCATATACTCAGACTAGCAGACACAAACACACATATACACACACACATAGTGTGCAAACACACACACAGTTGCACACACACACACACACCATCTCTGCATACACTCAGCCTAGGACACAGTCAATCAATCACTATTACATTTCTCTCATTGTCCTTCATGCCCTGCAGTCTACTCCACTCAGTCACACACACACACACACACACACACACACACACACACACACACACACACACACACACACACACACACACACACACACACACACACACACACACACACACACACACACACACACACACACACACACACACACACATACACACACAATGGTCCTGCACACACACATAGGGTGAAAACACACACACACCCTCATAAACGCACAATGATTAAATAATGAAGTGCCTCCCTATTCAACCCTACTCCATAAGTTAAGAACAAAGTGACCATTCTCGCCTCATATCCATGTGTGTGAATGCATGCATCTATGCTTGTTTATGCCTGTGTGAGTGTGTGTGCGAGTGTGTACGTGCCTGTGTGTAGTGGATTGATAGTAGATTTGAGTGGCCCGCCGCTCTCTCTCTCTCTCGCTCGCTCTCTCTCTCTCTCCCTCTCCCCTTTCTCTCTCTCCCTCTCCCCTCTCTCTCCTCTCTCCCCTCTCTCTCTCTCCTCTATCTCTCTCTCTCTCTCTCTCTCTCTCTCTCTCTCTCTCTCTCTCTCTCTCTCTCTCTCTCTCTCTCTCTCTCGCTCGCTCTCTCTCTCTCTCCCTCTCCCCTCTCTCTCCTCTCTCTCTCCCTCTCCTCTCTCCTCTCTCTCCCTCTCCTCTTTCCCTTCTCTCTCACCCCCCCTCTCTTGCTCTACTCTCTCCTCTCTCTCCTCTCATCCGTCATTCTTTCTGAATGGGATTTGAACACAATAAACCTGTAGCCGACTGCAGGAATGGAGACGGAGTGTTCTGTCACACACACACGATTTATGGGCCCCAATTCCGCTGATCCACGCTCGGAACGCCACACTGATAAAGAGTGATTAATGGCCGTTACATCCCGCTCTATTCCCGCCTAAAGTAGATTAAATGCAGCTATAATTATTCCAGAAGAAATCCAGACCCAACACTTCCGCTACAGGATTTTTTCATTTTTCATATTTAGAGGGGAGAGGAAAGGAAAGGAGGGAGAAAGAAGACCAGTGGAGAGAAGGAGGGAAGGAGGAATGGGAGAAGTGAGGGAGGTACTATAGGTTGTTTTGTAAGTAAAGCTGGGATATATTTTCCTGTGGTATACTCCCTGCATCTTCAGGTAGGAATGGTGGACGCACGCACACACATAAACGCACTCCTCCACCATGGATGCCACATGGGACTTGCAGAGGCATATGGTATCGTTTAGGCTTGGCAAACTTTACTGGCATGTTTAAGATGACTCGAGACATTAACATGCTATCAATCAGACAGCCAGCCTGTCGCCCCAGCCACACACACAGAGAAGGTGGCCTACTGTGTGTGTGTGTGTGTGTGTGTGTGTGTGTGTGTGTGTGTGTGTGTGTGTGTGTGTGTGTGTGTGTGTGTGTGTGTGTGTGTGTGTGTGTGTGTGTGTGTGTGTGTGTGTGTGTGTGTGTGTGTGTGTGTGTGTGTGTGTGTGAGTGTGTGTGCGTACCTACGTACACACGTTCACGTGCATACATCTAGGGGTTAGGGTTGAGAATCAGTGGAGTTGGGGTTGCTCTGAGTTAAAGGGTGGGGTTTGACTGAGAGGTAGGTTAGAGGTAGGGGAGGAGAGCGGAGGAGAGGAGAGGGGAGGAGAGCGGGGGAGAGGAGAGAGGAGGACAGGAGAGGAGAGGGGATGGGGGCAGAGGACGGCAGGAAAGGAGAGGAAAGGAGAGCGGAGGGAGGGGAGGGGAGGAGAGCAGAGGACGGGAGGAGAGGGGAGGAAAGGAGAGCAGAGGGACGAGAGGGGAGGAGAAGGTAGGAGAGGGGAGGAGAGCAGAGGAGAGGAGAGGAGAAGAGAGGGGAGGAGAGCAGAGGAGAGGAGAGGAGAAGAGAGGGGAGGAGAGCAGAGGATGGGAGGAGAGGGAAGGAGAGCGGAGGGAGGGGAGGAAAGGGGAGGAGAGCGGAGGAGAAAGGAGGAGAGGAAAGAGAGAAGAAATAAAAGAGATAGATGGCTTCTCTGTGTCAGGCCTGTTATTTAGAGCTTGGCAGTAAAGCTGTCTTGGAATGAACAGATTTCAGTCTAATGAGCAGAAAGGAGCGCAGTTAAAGACACCAGGCAGTCTCAGCACTTCCTCTAAATGAAAGCAGACTCTCCGACACACACACACACACACACACACACACACACACACACACACACACACACACACACACACACACACACACACACACACACACACACACACACACACACACACACACACACACACACACACACACACACACACACACACACACACACACACAGGTTTATGCATATACTCATGAACTCATTAATGCATGAATGCACAAAACCCCACACATACCTGCATGATCACATGATCAACTCAACAGCAACAGAATGAGAGAGAAAAATAAAATGAAAGAGAAAAAGAGAGACGGCGAGAAAGAGAAAGAAGAAAGAAAGAGAGAGAGAGCAAACTAGAGACAGAAAGAGAGAGGAGAGAGAGAGAGAGAGAGAGAGAGAGAGAGAGGAAGGAGAGCGACAGCGAGAGAGAGATCTGCAGATTTTGGGCTCTAGTTTGGAGCCTGTATAGTCTGTAGGCCTATCGTGTAGTCTTTGTGTGAGTCTGATATTGTGTATAGTCTGTTCGCCAGATAGTCTTTAGGGCCAAGTATAGTTGTACTCTGATAGTAATGTGTTGTATTGTAGTGTAGTGTAGTGTAGTGTAGTGTTTGCATCAGTGGAGTTTTACCTGCATACAATTCAGGACCATAGACAGCTCCCACCATGGGGTTCAGCTTCCAGCCTATAGAAAACACACAGGGAGCGGTAGACTAACGTTAGCTTAGCATCCTATTCACTTAGACTTACAGTAGCTTAGCATCCCATTCACTTAGACTGACGTTAGCTTAGCATCCCATTCACTTAGACTGACGTTAGCTTAGCATCCCAAAACATATATTTTTTATTTAGCAGACACTCTCCTTCTGTGTAGCATGGTGCTCTCCTTCTGTGTAGCATGGTTCTCTCCTTCTGTGTAGCATGGTGCGGTGGTGGGAGGAGTGAGGGATAATAAAAGACAAGAGGAGAGCCAGAGGAGAAGAGAAGTGTGGTGGTGTGGTCCAGTGACAGTGACGGATGGCGAGCCGTTCAGGCCTCATTCTCTCTGTCTGCACCACTCTAACCCTCCTACAATGGAGGGATGTAGGAGTGGGTGGAGGATGAGAGGAGTGCTGACATGTCTGGCTGATTCATTCCTGGCCTCGTCTCTCTCCTCCATCTCTAACTTCCCCTCTCTCTCTCTCTCTCTCTCTCTCGATTTCTCTCTCTCTCTCAGGCTGATCACAAAAATTAGACTGCTATTTCAGACGTTTGTAAAGGTCCTGAGAACGTCGATATATGCCTTCTTCGGCGCTGACAAAAAAAAGAAAAATTGCCCACCACTGCGCACGAAATCATGATGCACAAAGTCAGAATACACTGCTTAGACCACTACACCTCCACAGTTCCCAACGTGCTAGCAAGTCGCGAGAATACTTAACGATATCTGATGGTAATAGTGCCTCGTTGTGTATTATTTTATTTTAAGCCGTCCCCAAACCATAACCCTAACCTTAACCACTCCAAATGAATATCTAAACTTAACCCTTTGAGTTGTGCCTGTTTTAACTCTGTAACCATGCGGAATTAACCCTGTAACCATGTGGAATTAATGCGTCAAAAATACGTTCATCCATAATACGTTGAATTTCAAAGGGAAACTATGAGATCTTGTTGCTCTCTCTCCCATCAACATGAATGAGTGTCAGAGAGAGAGAGCGAGACAAACCTTAAAACCCTTTCAGAATGAGCCCTGGCTTTTTATTTGCTCCATCCACTCATCCACTCACTCCTCCTCACCAAATTCACTTTTCTCCCCCTCCCAACACTCTATCTCCTCCTTCTCTCCTTATGGTCGAACCAATTCCCCTTTCCCTCTTTGTTCTTATTATATTAGGAGATTTTAAGAGATGGTCCCTGTATCATCTCCTAGCTGAGAGGAAAGTCATGCTTAAGGCCAGATGGAATCAGCAGAGGCAAAGTTTCCAAAAACCCTCCAGAAATGATTTCAAATGAAGAACGTCTTGCGGAATTAAAAGAAAAATCAAATCACCAAAACAACCAAATAGCCTTCTTTAAAAAGTATTATAATAATTAACAACCTGAGTTGCTGCAGTCATGGCCCTGATCATGGTTTAGTCATCATAGAGTCTGGGTCACTGAATACGTATTACATCATCAGTTTAGTAAATATAGTAAATATAGCCTCTGATCTGTCTAATCTGTCTGTATAAAGCACCAACGTCTGTCTGTCTGTGGTATTGAGATGGAAGGAGGAAAGGACGGAGGAGGTGGAGAAAATAAGAAGTGGGTAGGAGGAAGTAGGGAGGAGGTAAAGGAAGAGGAGGTAAGGATGAAGGGGATGTGTGAGAAGGAGAGGAAGAAAGAGGAGGATAAGGGACCAGCTTACCGTTTGTGTAAGGGTTTGACACCTTTTTGTTTGTCATTACTCTTGCTGTTGCGTTGTTGACCTGTGTTCAGCAATAGAGATTAGACAGTTAGAGAACACACACACACACACACACACACACACACACACACACACACACACACACACACACACACACACACACACACACACACACACACACACACACACACACACACACACACACAGCAAATTTGAGATCAGAATTTTAACACCCACAGTGTTAAATGTAACAGTTTCTTGGAAATTATATGTGACCCACCAAAATACTGTTAAACTAACAGTTTTCAAGGTGTTCACAAACTAGCATCACTAGAGTGTTAGTCCCTACACATGTAGTGTTAGAGTATTTTTTAGGGGAGGGTGTTCTTTTAGCGTTTCAGGTTGTATAACCATATTTCCCACCATGCCTTTCAAGTGAATGTGAGCGATACCCAACCATGACTATATTTGTTCGTGATAAAGAAATGGTTGTATTCAGAAACTTCCATTTTAGAAACCTTCACCAAGTGATTGTCTAAGTGAATGTTTATAAGCATTTTCTGACCATAAATGAGGGTTGGAATGTACTGTCTCATGGGTAACAGTAGACCTGCAAGTCACAGTTTGTTTGTGAAATGAACTTAATTGAGTAACAACAACACCAAGCAGTGTTGAATCCGCTGTGATTAAAATAACACTTAATTTATTCACCACATGTGGAGTCAATTTATATCCCACTGGTGTTAACCCCCCTAGAATCATCACTCAGATATGACACTCACACTTTTTACCTTAAAGGAAAATTCCACCCAATATCTTTTGGTATTTGTTTCATTAGTCCATTGTTGACATAGCCCCAAAATGTTTTCCAAAATGAATCATATGGGGATGATTTTTATATTTTGAAAGTTACATATCTTGAAAACTTGATTTCTGACAAGCAAAACATTTTGGGACTATATCAACAATGGACTAATGAAACAAAACACACACACACAACCCCCCCAACTGCACATCAGAGCATCATTCTTGCAGGCTCATAATATAGTTACAAGCCTGGTTAGCAAACCATGCAGCAAGACATGGTTAGAATAATATATCACCAGCATCATATGAACCAAAAACCTAAGTTAAAATCCTCTTAGATGTCTGAGCTTTAGTCTTCTTCTAAAGGAACCAGTATCCATTTTCTGCAAACATCTCTATCAATCACTTAGGGGCCTCTCATTCTAAACAGAAATGTTAAAGTTTGTTTTTTTCTCTCTCTCTCTGAGGTTGCTGAGGGAAAAACAGCTCACCCTTTCGCCCTGTCCCTGGCAGCATCGAGTTGAGTTTAGCATGTTTTCCTAGCTTGCCTTGTTAGCGTTTCCCTTGGCTGCTAATTAGTGCTAATGGCTTTCATTTCCAATGGGCCAGCAGAGGTCATTTACCTTGAGGCTACGCTAGGCTATGCTAACGTTACCGTAGCCCGTGTCTGATGTGATGTATGGGCCCAGGTATTGTTTATACATTACATAGATTATCTTAATGGGGGCGGAAGGACGACGGACGTGAAAAAACATGCTGAGAGAGGGGGAGAGAAAGAGAGATATATATAGAGACTAGGTAAGTAAGTGAGAGAGAGAGCGAAAGAGCGAGCGAAAGAGCGAGCGAGAGAGAGAGAAATAACGTCTATATTTTTTGCCCTGGGGTGTGTAATATAAGCGGGGGTGTTTTGGATAAACAAGTGGGATTTAAAGCAACGTTGGCAGCACTTTGATACCCAGCGATTGAGTTAATTTAAACATGAGCCGGAGATGGAGAGAGAGCATGTGTACGTGTATTGAGAACAGCAAGAGCGAGGACTTCAAACTGGCGCATACATCAACCTCAAGTTTGTGGGGATCTGAGTGTTCTGCTCTGCTCCTTCAGTATCAAACACATTCTGATCTAATACACATGCCCCTGGTAAACACACACACACACACATGCATGCAGAAGAGACATGTAAAGACGCACACACGTGCGCAGACACACGCACACTTACGGCTCAGAGTTCAGCATTCAGCATGCAGCGATCAAGGTGCAGCAGGCAGAGGGAGAGAAGGATGGTGGAGGAGGAGAGAAGAGGGGGTGGTAGGCAAGCACCGTCAGGCAGAGGGAGAAAGAGAACGGGGGAGGGAGGAAGGGGTGAGTAGAGGGAAAAGAAGGCACCTCTATTTTGCGTCCCTCTACGATTGTACCATTTAGTTTCTCCCGCGCACGGTCCGCATCTGCACTCGTTTCAAATGTTACAAACCCAAAACCCTGAGATCACCAGGAACGGAGAGAAAAAGGAGAGAGTGGGGAGATAGAGAGAGGGAAAGAGAGAGCGGAAGAAGAGGGAAATAAGCAGGATGATATAAGAGAGAGAAAAGGAAGAAGAAATAACACATGGTACAAGGTAAGTATCAGGAAGAGAAAGGGAGGTATTCAGCAGAAGAGAGATATGTGAGCAGGTTAGTGAATCTTGAGAAACACACAGTCAGAGTTGTGCTGAAGAGGAGAAGCATGAAAAATAACTAACACAGCATTCAGAAACACAACCTGATACACTCCAGCTCCCAACACTCCAACTATATGTGTGTGTATGTGTGCGTACACACGTTTGTTTACCAGGTGATGCACATTCACTTATAAACAGTCTTGTGTGTATGTGTGTGTTAGTGTGAGAGAGATCTTTATTCCAGAGGTTTCTGACAGTACATTACAACAAAACATTTTGTTAAGGATCAGTTAGACATACTGTAATTGAATTAGTGGAGGGAGCGAAAGCCTGCTGACACACACACACACACACACACACACACACACACACACACACACACACACACACACACACACACACACACACACACACACACACACACACACACACACACACACACACACACACACAGTGTGGCGCTATGGGAGAGGGGACAGGTGCTACACACTGGGCCTCACACAGCTTGTACAGGAGGCCCAGCTCACTCAGGGAGCCTTGAGAATACTACACAGCAAATTCTCTAGTGTACATTCTCCAATGTAAAAATGTTATAATTTTACATTGAAAGTGTTGAGTCTCTGGACCCATACAGACATTGGAACAGTGTTAAATTAACATAAGGCTTAGCGTAAAGTTGTATTCAAATATTTCCCAGAGTTCAAGTAAATTGTAGAGTTACCACCCATGACTGTATTTCTTAGCAACAGAGAGATAGCCTTCGCGGGAAGTAGTTTTTGGGTGCAGATATTTTCTTCTTTTTTTGTGGGGGCTGAAAAAGTGTTTGTCTGTGCTACTGCTGGTTATATCGGTCCCTGCTAATACAGGACTAGTAAAGGCCCAGTTCACAACTTTTGAGAGAATTAAAAAATATATATTAATATTTGTTATTTATATGATTTTTTTCAGCAGCTATGAACAGAGACATGGTTGTTGCATTCAGCTCCGAAGCAGCTGAATAGGTACTTCGAAGCAGCTGAATAGGTACTTCGAAGCAGTGTGTCGATGCTTGTATCACTTTATCAGAAGCACATGATCAATGTTTTGTCAAACAACCACCTGATTGGTTTGGTATTGGTTTCGGTAAAAGACAAAAAAGCTACCCTGCATAGCATGTGCGACGTCATCTATAATAATTTGGCTGTTCTAAATTATTTTGACCAGCATGTGTCACTACTGTACAACGTGTTGATCAAAGCCTCGCGTAATTAGCCTTTTTTCAACACAATTGGCTGGAAATACTCAATGCTTCAGGAA
>NC_052310.1:59895970-59941037 GCF_016432855.1 Salvelinus namaycush
CATGAGAGAGGACATGAGAGTGGACATGAGAGAGGACATGAGAGAGGACATGAGAGAGGACATGAGAGAGGACATGAGAGTGGACATGAGAGTGAACATGAGAGTGAACATGAGAGTGAACATGAGAGAGGATATGAGAGTGAATATGAGAGAGGACATGAGAGAGGACATGAGAGAGGACATGAGAGTGAACATGAGAGTGAACATGAGAGTGGACATGAGAGTGGACATGAGAGAGGACATGAGAGAGGACATGAGAGAGGACATGAGAGAGGACATGAGAGTGGACATGAGAGAGGACATGAGAGTGGACATGAGAGAGGACATGAGAGTGGACATGAGAGAGGACATGAGAGAGGACATGAGAGAGGACATGAGAGAGGACATGAGAGAGGACATGAGAGTGGACATGAGAGAGGACATGAGAGAGGACATGAGAGAGGACATGAGAGAGGACATGAGAGTGGACATGAGAGAGGACATGAGAGAGGACATGAGAGAGGACATGAGAGTGGACATGAGAGTGGACATGAGAGAGGATATGAGAGAGGACATGAGCGTGGACATGAGAGTGGACATGAGAGAGGATATGAGAGAGGACATGAGAGAGGACATGAGAGAGGATATGAGAGAGGACATGAGAGAGGACATGAGAGAGGATATGAGAGAGGACATGAGAGAGGATATGAGAGAGGACATGAGAGAGGACATGAGAGTGGAAATGAGAGAGGACATGAGAGAGGACATGAGAGAGGACATGAGAGAGGATATGAGAGAGGACATGAGAGAGGACATGAGAGAGGATATGAGAGAGGACATGAGAGAGGATATGAGAGAGGACATGAGAGAGGACATGAGAGAGGACATGAGAGTGGACATGAGAGTGGACATGAGAGAGGACATGAGAGTGGACATGAGAGAGGACATGAGAGTGGACATGAGAGAGGACATGAGAGAGGATATGAGAGAGGACATGAGAGTGGACATGAGAGAGGATATGAGAGAGGACATGAGCGTGGACATGAGAGTGGACATGAGACAGGAGTTGATAAGAATCTATTGAGAAAAGCCTATACACACACGCTACCTCTGTCCACTATCCCAAACATACTAAACCCAACAACCATCAGCCCAAACATACTAAACCCAACAACCATCAGCCCAAACATACGTTCATTTGGATTCTAAGAGGTAAGTAGAGGGTGAAAGGAGAGGTCAGTGTATGTGGGTACAGTACATGGTGATACATACGCAGCGATGTGCACAGATAGGAGGCAACCTGTGCCCACCACATGCCCCTTTTCCCTCCCACTCACCAAGTGCCCTTTTGGGTAGTGATATACTATATATATATATATATATATATTATTTTTTTGTATTACGTTTTTGACTTTGTTGTTCTGAACCCATTGCCTGCAAGTGGAAGTGACGTGGTAGAGTTCGCCACCCTGTCCATTGTTTGCATCTGTTGGTCTGTGCTGTATGGAGCGTGCCTGACTGTTTCCCAGCCTTGCCTATACTGACATTACGCACACCCAGTATCCAAACATGATGCGCTTACCGGTCGAGTATGTGTAGCTAGCTACCTAGTTAAAACATCAACAGTGCTGCCACAGCTGCATAACATTTGATTAACACTTGATTTACGTCACCAGCAATATTAGTTCTGATTGGCTGATACGTGCAGCCGAGAGAGGAAGAAAGACATAGAGAGAAGCGGCTGCATCAACAACCCTTCAACCAACTCCATCCACTGGCGTAACACACCTGCTGCTGCCGCAAGGCAGGGGGCCCACGAGGTCTGTGCGATGCCCTGTACATACGGACAACAGAGAGGTCTGTGCGATGCCCTGTACATACGGACAACAGAGAGGTCTGTGCGATGCCCTGTACATACGGACAACAGAGAGGTCTGTGCGATGCCCTGTACATACGGACAACAGAGAGGTCTGTGCGATGCCCTGTACATACGGACAACAGAGAGGTCTGTGCGATGCCCTGTACATACGGACAACAGAGAGGGGAGTAGTGCTGCAGCAGCGATTTGCAGGAGGAGAGAAGAAAAGTGCCCCTGTTTGTGGCCTGCCAGCCATCTAACTGCAGATAATCGAAATAAGAAAAACCACACGGACCTCCCGAGTGGCTCATCACGCTCTAGTGACTCCTTGTGGTGGGCTGGGCACCTGCAACACATTGATGCAGCTGGCTTCCGGGTTAAGCGGGCGGATGATAAGAGGCGCGGTTTGGCGGGTCATGTTTCGGATGACACATGACTCTATTTTCGCCTCTCCCGAGTCCGTTGGGGAGTTGCAACGATGAGACAAGATCTTAATTGGATATCATGAAAAAAGGGGTACATTTTTTTATATTTTTTTAAAACACGTCCCAGTTAACAACGGATTTGTATGTCTCCCTCACTCTCTTTTCCACTTCCATGTCCCTCTCCGCCCCTCTCCTTTCTTCTTCCTCAAAAGGACAAAAGCACATAATTGGTGGTCGGCTTTGTGTGTGTGTGTGCGAGAGGCGTTTTAACTGGGCTTAAGGCGGGCGAGTGGGAAGGCTGTGGGATCATTAGAGACACAGCAGAATGAAAGAAAACCTCCACTCTTCCTAATGACTGGGATGAAAGCAACGGTTAATTGTTGTCTACAATGGACACGTTATTTCATTCTAACTAATTACCTTGTCAGATGAAGGGAGGGACGGAGAGAGAGAGGCCGAGAGGCTGTGTATCAGGTTGCATGGACACACATGCACACACACACATACACGCATGGATGCACACACACACACACACACACAGCCTTGTCCCGCCTTACTCAGCAGAAGCGCAAGCTCAATGGAATTGATCACCTGGTTGATGGAAGAGAGACAGATGGAGAGAGAGAGAGAGAGAGAGAGAGAGAGAGAGAGAGAGAGAGAGAGAGAGAGAGAGAGAGAGAGAGAGAGAGAGAGAGAGAGAGAGAGAGAGAGAGAGAGAGAGAGAGAGAGAGACTGAGAGAGACTGAGAGAGAGAGAGGTCTGTGCTGTAGCATGTTAACTCAAATCAAAGACAGTCCCGTCTTCCCCTATGTAAAGCTTGTCTGGTCGCCATCACTTTCTTCAGCCAAGCGGTCTCCTCCACTTCCTCTCTCTCTATCATTCCTTCTTCATCACTTTCTTTCAGCAGGCACTCTCCAACTCCACACAGCAAATTCTCCAGGGTTGACTCAAAACTGACTATGTTAAATTTAACACTAGGCCAATGTGTATATTGGTCCACGCCTAGTGCTGAGGCTGTTATACAGTGTTATGGAATTAACAATTATAGTGTTACGCAATAACACCTCCTTTAGTATTTCTAAGAGTAGGAAGTGTATATAGTCTGCACCAATGCTGTTATGCAATAACACCTCCTTTAGTATTTCTTAGTATTTTTAACCATTACGCAAAGAGGTTAGTATTTCTTTAAGAGGCCGCTTGTTGTTGATTTACGTACGTAACAACATTATTTGCAACTGTTTAGGGTCACATGCCCTTATGTAAGACTTCAGAACAGGCAGCAGACACACTGAAACATAACCATAGACCAGTTAAACTGGTACAACACTTCTACTCAGGGGTGGCCAAAAATAACTAACTGAAAGCCAAGCCCCCACCAAGCCATGTCTCAATATAATTTCCCAGTGTGCCTTGCCTTTTCAAGTGAGTAACCACCTGTGACTGGATTTGTTAATGACATGGTTGTTGAATTCATTCATTTTCTGTCCTGTGGCCTTCACCAAGTCAGTTAAGTGAATAGTATAATTAAAATGTAACTGTCCAAGACAATACATGTCTCGTAAGGCCTTTTTTTTCTTTTAATCAAGTTACCTGAAAGTCCTTCTTAAAAGGCCACCTCAGGTTTGCAAGTCACATTATGCTGGTTTGCAAATTGATGTATAACTCCTATTGAAATCTTGCCAGAGTTAGGATATTCAACATAATTTGGCCGCAAACTGCATTCAGAATGACTGTTAGGGTCATTAACATTGAATAAGGAGACTACCTAAACCATTCAACTGGAACAACCATTTCAGTAACTAGATTAGTTCAGAAAAAAATTGTTCTGAAAATCATATGTAATGTTAAAACTGTACGTTATTTATCTTTATGTAGCAAAATATGAATCAAAACACTCATCAACAAATCTACCTGTAGTAGAGCATGCTGGGAAATATAATAATGATGGACATGTTTTTGATTTGAACGTTTTAGTCTCCACAGAGTAAAACTAACACAATCACACTCTCACACTCAACTCTGGTTATAAACACCAACAGTGTGGTTATTTTACACCAATGAGTATTAATGTAACACTTACAGAGTTCATTTAACACCTGAATCAACGCCAGA
The DNA here is from genome assembly GCF_016432855.1 of Salvelinus namaycush. Taxonomy (NCBI): domain Eukaryota; kingdom Metazoa; phylum Chordata; class Actinopteri; order Salmoniformes; family Salmonidae; genus Salvelinus; species Salvelinus namaycush. Next base: position 59,900,345 of record NC_052310.1, read on the forward strand.
AATGTTGCACTGAAAAAAAAATCCTTCTCTCTCTATCACTCGTTCTCCTTCACTTTATTCAGGCACGCACAGCAGCACTTTCCTCCTCCACTTCCTCCTCCTCCCCCTCTCTTCCTCCTCAATTCACATCCATCCATTCTCTCACAGCTGTTGCTCGACTCAGTCTCCTCCATTAGTTCAGATTAAAGCTGTTTTCCTTGTGAGGAGCAGTAAATCAAACACACACTGCACATTGTATGATCGCAGCGTGATGGTGCTCCTCATATACTTAGACTGGTTAGCATCATAGCGTCCTCCTCTCATATTGAATGACTTGTTTAGCCCAACACACTGTAGAAGCTGATGATGCTAACGATGGTAACAGTTTATACCTGTGCTAATGGGCCTGGGGTGCAGATTAAATGCACTGTAAACAAAGTGATGTGTGTGTGTGCGTGTGTGCATATGTATGTGTGTGTTTGTGTGTGTGTGTGAGAGAGAAAAAGAGAGGGAACTGCTCCTTAACAGGCAATAATAAAGTATCCTTCTTGCTAAATAAACACTGTAGTAAATTTACTTTAATCAGGCCACTAATGAATTGGCATCAAGGGGAGACTGCAATAGAAGCTATGGGTTTAGCTGTCCTATCTATCCCCCTCTGATACCATTACTGCACACATGTTCATCTCTACACTGATTTGTTATTGTAAATTACATGGAGGGATTATAATTACACACAATCTCAAAGGCCAAATGGTGGGGCAGGATGGAATGGAGCCTTATGGAATAAAATGGCTAATCAGAACATAAGAAGCTTCCGACTGACATGATTCCCTGTTCTGTTTGGAATGCTGCTGCAGCATGATGCAAAGATGGGGGTTCTCCCTGGAAGGCTGGGGCTTCTAAAAAAGGTGATTAGGCAGAGGAAGGAAGGTATCATTAAAAGTCCATTAGCGGACCTGTGATGTACGCCTCGCTCCTCGAGAGAGAGAAACACACACACGCACACACACACAGACTGCTGAGGTGGGCCAGAGGTGTGTGTGTTGGGGGGAGGTGTGTGTGTGTGCATGCGTGGATGGGCATGTGTGCATGTGCGTGTGCGTGTGCGCGTGCGTGTGTGCATGCACACACTACAGTAATGACTAATTTAGGACCCTACCTCTGGGAGTGTGACAGGAAGAACCCTCTTGCGGCTGGCTCTCTAAGTGTCTGGTTATTAATTAAACATAGCAATGGCACTGGGGACAGTATATTAGCCTGTTTCTCTCAGTGTGGTGCAAAATGAACAGGCTCCTGAAGCGACTGGGGCACAGCTAGGGTCTAGTGGAAGCCATCCTGGCTCCCTGTGTCATGCAATATTCATGTGCTCCTTTGAAATCAGAAGAACTGACAATGGGGAAAATTGGGGGTAAAACCCCCGCTAATACTTTATATCTGAAGCCTAAGTGCCTGGTGTTTGGACATTTTGAATATCCTATTTCAGATCATTTCCGAGACATGAAAGCGGCACCCAAACTTCCAGAGTTTCCCAGTTGGATAGTTTCAGAGTTTCTGATCTTCTGAGAGAGTTATCAAACACTTTAATGGTAAAGGAGGCCTCAATGCATGTAGGGAGGCCTCAACCCCTCGCTGATATATCCAACGTATTAAGCTTTGCTTTCATCCCAAATGGCATGCTAATAGTGTGTCATTTCGGATGCAGACGTTGAGATTAGAGATCTCCGACACGCCGTTGAGAGAATGAGAGAATTGAATCAGTGAAGTGGGGCTTTGAATCCCAATTATCACTATACCATTAAGCCCTCATGCTCATCGTTGTAATTTCCTCCTAGATGTGTTTTTCTAATTATGAATTAAACTCAAATAAGTTTGGGTAATGAACCCCTGCTATTTTATTCTTTCCATACATTCCCTATTTTTGTGTCCGCGTCAGAGATGGGCAAAATGGTTATTGTTATGTATCTTGTTACAAATGCAAGATACTCTAAAGACCAATGTATCAAAATACCTTTGCAAAGCATTGTAGTTTGATAAAATGCCGGTACATTGAGGTATTTTACACGCCTTCACTAAAACAACATTGCAAGTAACGGTAACACATTTTTTATTGTACTTGCTATGACTGTGATATGTGGTTTGTCTACCTTAGTTGAATGCACTGACTTTAAGATACTCTGGATAAGAGTGTCTATTAAATGTCCAAAATGTAAACGTAAATGTGAAAATGAACAATTGCAAAAAACACTGGGTGTTCTTATTGGCTTTGCTTTATATTAAGGACTCCATTCAATCTGTAAAGATGATACAGATTCCGCTAAATAAATATTTAAGTCATTTCCTTTTGAGCCAACATATGAAGAGTTTACCGTGAATGCAGTCTCGACTAAAGCCAGAAAATTGCCTATAAATTTCAATCACGCTGTAAAACTGAACTTCCGCGATGTGGGTTGAATAGAGCCCTAATACCCAGCATGCTTTGCAAGTGTTCATATTTACATTTACATTCACATTTTGGTCATCTAGCAGACACTCTTATCACACCATAGTGCCAGCAGTCTTCTGATACCAATGCAGGGTGAGAGGGGGCCACAAAATTGTGAAACGCTATATTTGTATTTTTTATAGAAAAGTATTTAGTATTTTATTTATTTTTGAAAATACAAATTATAGGTCTCGATGTAGTTCAGGGCGGTGAAATACAAATGACAAATTAGTCAAAAGTAACAGAACCACTGCCCATCTCTGGTCTGCTTTGTTGTAGAAGCACCGACCACACAGCTGATAAGGACCTAAATTGTCACAAGAAGGACCATTAAAAAGAATCCACTGAGAAAACACTTGATTGTTGCATTATTCCCTTGGTTATAACTTCCTTGTGTGACTATGTTACAATGCCTTGTCATTGCCTTCACTTTTGCTAGAATGGAAGGAAATTCCATTTGCTATAATGCCTGGCCTTTGTTTGCATTGTGGTGGTGCTCAAGCGGAGTCGTAATGGCAGATTGAGCCAGTCTCTCATTGCAGCATTTACAGGCAATGGGAGAGGGCGGTACTAGAGCGCATTGTGGGAATGGCAGAACCCTGATGGAATCTGGGCTGCAGCGCTTCAGCCCTGCCCACAACGATTAATCCTTAAAACTGGACCATCGACAAAGAGAGGTGTGTGTGTGTGTGTGTCTGTGTGTCTGTGTGTGTCTGTGTGTGTGTGTGTGTGTGTGTGTGTGTGCGCGCGCGTGCGTGCGTGTGTGTGTGCGTGTAAACTCTGAAAAGATTCTACATTCCCTTCGTATCCCATCCCACCACCCTAGAGACAATCGAACAACCAACTAACTAACCAAACTGCTTAACTGCCTTGTCTGCAACTGTAGTATTGAACCAAAGAACCAAAGTGGTTAGTTCACTTTTCAAGCTTAAACTTGCCTGGGAAACCTAAAGTGGACAGTTTGAGTTGCTCACTTTCTAAAGTGCAAGAAAAAGGACTAAACATGTGACTTTGTTTTGATTGACCAACTTCTCTAGCCCAGTCCTCCTGACACCAAGTCTTCAGGGCCTATGTCAGTGCGACCCACTGTTAACAGGGTTAGACGCGCTCTGAGCATCGCTGATTGTAGTGAGTGCTAGCAGATTGTCTGTCTCTTCTAATCCTTCTCTCCTCTCTCCTCTCTCAGTGTCTCTGGTTAATTGTGGTGCAGAGCTCAGTGACTTGGAGACTTCACTAAGTGACTGGGGAGTGTTTCTGGAGAGTTAGGAGTCCCAGGCCTTCACACATTCACACACGCACGCAACAGATGTTCCACTCCATCTGAGAAGCCAGGGGACCAGGGAAGAAATCTCCAGCCTCCTATTATTTAAAAAGTTAGTGTTGAGTGTAGTGTATATATATATATATATATATATATATATATATATATATATATATATATATATATATATATATATGGGCTGCCACCAGTAAACACTGTACTGTAAAGACTGGTCTGGTATTAACGAGCTATAGAGCAACAAACACTATGGGGGGATTTCCATGATACATGTTTCTATTTCTGGGCCATTAGGGAACGGTCTGTCAGGGGGCCTCTCCTCTCTCTTTCTCTCTCTCTCTCCCTCCCTCCTGCATGGCCTGTTGTTTGTGTCTTTCTGTCCTCTCTCTCTGTGTGTCTTTCCTGTTCTAGCCCCCTCTGTTCTCTGTCTTTCTTGTTCTAGCCCCCTGTGTTCTCTGTCTTTCCTGTTCTAGCCCTCTGTGTTCTCTGTCTTTCTTGTTCTAGCCCTCTGTGTTCTCTGTCTTTCTTGTTCTAGCTCCTTGTGTTCTCTGTCTTTCCTGTTCTAGCCCTCTGTGTTCTCTGTCTTTCTTGTTCTAGCCCTCTGTGTTCTCTGTCTTTCCTGTTCTAGCCCTCTGTGTTCTCTGTCTTTCTTGTTCTAGCCCTCTGTGTTCTCTGTCTTTCTTGTTCTAGCTCCTTATGTTCTCTGTCTTTCCTGTTCTAGCCCTCTGTGTTCTCTGTCTTTCTTGTTCTAGCTCCTTGTGTTCTCTGTCTTTCTTGTTCTAGCCCTCTGTGTTCTCTGTCTTTCTTGTTCGAGCCCCCTGTGTTCTCTGTCTTTCTTGTTCTAGCCCTCTGTGTTCTCTGTCTTTCCTGTTCTAGCCCCCTGTGTTCTCTGTCTTTCTTGTTCTAGCCCTCTGTGTTCTCTGTCTTTCTTGTTCTAGCCCCCCTGTGTTCTCTGTCTTTCTTGTTCTAGCCCCCTGTGTTCTCTGTCTTTCCTGTTCTTCGCTCTCTGTTTCTTGTGCTCATCAAACATGCACAAAGTCTGTGGCAGGGAGAAGAAGCTAGCTGGCTCTGTGCTCTACAGTCATACTGCATGCCTGTGGGGACTTCTTGGTCACTTTGTTGGAATAAGAAGCAGTCACTTCAGAAACAACATGACAGACTTGCACTAGTTGCTATTCCAACTACATAGGAGTGGGTACAAGTTGATGTTTGGGTTGTAAGGCCACAGGCAAGAAATGCAGCTCAAGACCGGCAGCGTTGTAGATCTTTAGAACTATGTTCCTCCAGGAAGAAAAACAATTAAGCAAGTAAGAAGAAGTTGCCACTAACAACTCACACAGGGTCAGATATTTCATTCTCAGATATTTATTAATTATTCTTCAAAGCCTTTCACAAAGCAGAGAATAAAAAAAAACTATTCTAGAATCATTGTGTAATTCTAAAACAGCCCTGTGAATGAACCGTGTTCTGCTCTGAGAACCGCTACAACAGTCTTGGGAATTTAAACAGGTCTAGTGACATGTCCTCTCTCTCCAAGGAACGGTTAAGGACGACGGCCCTGTAACGCCCCGGAGATGAAAGATTCATATTTGTCTCTAATTTGAGGAGGAGAGGGTATGTGGAGGATAGGACGTGAATCATTTAGGCCTCCTCTCTAAAAGGTGTGACGGGCCCATACATCTTTAATGGGGACAGTCTCAAAGTGGCACTTGATGTTCCTGTAGAGCTAAGAGTAGATGGGAGGATTACACAACCACATGCAGAGAGACTGAGACGTGGTCGGCTCAACAATGCGGTCCCAGACTGATGTGTTTTGTTAACCATTGACAGGTCTGTGCGTTCTGAACAGTGAGAACACACAAATCTGGTATGTACACCAACATAGCCACTGTAGTAGGTCAAAGTTGTGTGCTGGTAAACCTTGGAATTGCATAGGTGAAATTAGGCCTTGTGATGCTTATTCAGCTTCAGGTCTTTCTAAATTCTCACTTACCACATATTGTAGAGCATTTTGGGGGGTTAGCTCTGATCAGGACTCAATCCCAGGTCCAGCGACTGTCAAGCCAACACCTTAACCATTATGCCAAGAGGGCCAAACCTTTTGACGAGTCGCTAGGTGTTGGGTTAAGGTCGTAACAATGTATTTTGTGTGTAATAGCTAGCTACTCACCCCAAACATTTGCCTGAGGTCTGGGTCTCTGAAGCGGAAAGGGATGTTGGAGACATGTAACCGTTTGGGCTGCTGCTTCTCTGATGAATCACACTGCTGCAGGTGGAGCTGATGGGAGCCCTCTGTTTGCGCAACCTCTTCTGCCTGCTGGGGGGAAACACAGACCACAAAAAAATATGTTCCTAGCTTAAAGAGCACTGGAATCTTGGGTATTGTAAAAAATAAAATGATAGAGTGGAGTTTGGGTGGTTGGAAAAGAGAGAGTGTGAGCGTGGGAGTGCGAGAGGGACACAAAACCTCACTAGTCATAACTCATACTGTACACTCTAAAGCACCTTGATTGAAGCTAAAACACTTAAACATGATAATGCAATACCAACCAAAACACAGTGTTTTTTAATAATAAAGAAACATTTCATATTTAACTGCCTCTGTTCTCTAAGAGTGTGTGAATATGTCTTAGACAGCATCCAGAATGGCACCCTATACCCTACATAGTGCATTACTTTTGACCAGAGCCCTATAGCTCTGGTGAAAAGTAGTATACTATATAGCGAAAAGGGTGCCATTTGTGACATAGCCTAAGAGTGTGTGAATATCTTAGTCATACTGTAGGTTAGTGTGAGGGTCAGGTTGGAGGGGTCATGTATTTGATATTCTCTCTGCTCTCCTGGCATTTGTATGTGGCACAGGAGATTAGGAAAGCTGTCTGGGAGGAGTGGACACAGATATAACAAACTAGAAAGGTCTAGACTACAGCATATATTACAATTAGATAGAGAGATGAGGGAGAGAGAGAAAGAGAGAGAGAGAGATAAATAAAAAGAGAGAGAGAGAGATTAAGAAAGTGAGAGAGAGAAAGTGATGGAAGGTAAGAGGAACGATGGTGAGAGAGGTTAACGACAGGAAGGAATTGACGGAGAGAAACGGAGGGTGACATAGCATTAGAGAGAGGGAGAGAAGTAAAGAGAGAGAGAGAGAGAGAACTAGGGATTCATCCAGACATCCTCTCATCCCTCAGACCCAGTGTGATCATCTGTCCATCACTGGCAGAAAGTGGCAGCGATAGGTCTCCGGGAGGGACGGCCCTTTGAGGTGTCGCCGTGACAACCTCCATTTACTTCACAGTTATCAGAGTAAGCATGACGACAGGGATCTCTGTTACCAACACCCGGGGGACCACTCTAAACAGGCCCTGAGATAAGACAGACACACGCCGCTGGGAAACGGAGTTCAATTGTGGGGAGGACACCAGTGGTGGCTAGTGGCACTTTAACTCAGCTCATATTAATGGCTTGAAACATGGTTTCTTTGAAACATTTTCATTCACTACATTACAGCCATTATTATGAGCCATCCTCCCCTCACCAGCCTCCTCTGGAGGACAGATATCTCAACTTAAGCCTTACCTGAGATGAAACTACCAGGTGGGTTTATATTATCAGAAGGAAAGCCTTCTACTGTCACTAGGTAGATGTTGAATTAACTCCTTTTACTTTGTTTTTGATGTAAATGCTTCACCCTATTCTCATATGAAGGAGGAACTAGGAGGGAGGCAGAAAAAGAGAGAGAGAGAGAAAGAGAAAGAAAGGAAGGAAGAGAAAAGACAGAAAGAGAGAGAAACAGAGAGACAGAAAAATAGAAACAAAGCACGAGAATGAGATCGAGAGAGAGTGAGCAAGCGAGAGAGAGAGGACGCTGGAGGAGTTCATGTACATAATTAATTAGGATAACATTCAGGAGGAGGGATGAAGAGATGAAGAGATGATGTCAGCTAAACATCTCAGGGTTCAGAGCACGATCAATGAGAGAGAAGTGCTGAAGGCAGCGCCATTGATACAGACAGGAGGAGAGAGGAGGAGGGAGAGAGAGAGAGAGGAGGAGAGGGAGAGAGGAGGAGGGAGAGAGAGAGGAGGAGAGGGAGAGAGGAGGAGGGAGAGAGAGAGAGGAGGAGAGGGAGAGAGGAGGAGGGAGAGAGAGAGAGAGGAGGAGAGGGAGAGAGGAGGAGGGAGAGAGAGAGAGGAGGAGAGGGAGAGAGAGAGAGAGAGGAGGAGAGGGAGAGAGGAGGAGGGAGGAAGAGTGGGAGGGGGGAGCTAGAGAGAGAGAGAGGAGGAGAGGGAGAGAGGAGGAGGGAGGAAGAGTGGGAGGGGAGAGAGAGGGGGGAAAAGAGAGGGAGAGGAGAGACAGAGAAGGGGTGCTGATTGAGCTTCTGTCTATCCTGGCGGTTGCGTGTGTGTGTGTGAGTGTGAGTGCTAAGTAGAACCATACAGGATTCTTTGGTTTGTCCCCATAGGCTGACATTTGAATATTTTAGTATTTGAATTACTTCTGAGTATTTTGTCATTTGTATTACACTGGGCTGAACTACACTCCAATGTATTTTGTATTTTGTATTTTATAAATACTGTAATTTTTATTTTTGAAATACAAAATACTTTTCCATACAATTTTTTTTATAGTGGTTCACATTTTGTGGCCCCCTTTCACCCTGCATTGGCATCAGAAGTCTGATAGCACTATGGTGTGATAAAAGTGTCTGCTAAACTAACGAAATATAAAAGTATATGGGGAGGACTTCACAATTGTTCATGTAAAAATTAACAATTGTGACGCATGCTGAGAATTATTCTAATGAGCTCCGCCCCGAAACATTACACAGTGTGCTTTGCAGTTAATTTTGGTATGTTCATTTTCACATAGCTAATGTTCACTGGCTCACTAGCTAACGTTACCTGTATAATCTTACTATTCGTATCTCAGTGCTATTTGCTTAGCTAGCTAACATTGAACCTGGTTGGTTAGCTACCTGCAAATTCATGCAGGGTAGTAACGTCATGAGTTGTGATTTTGGTTCATTGTTTACCTAGCTAGCTACATGTCTTAACTTCTTGCGAATATAGGGGGTGCTGTTTCGACTTAGCATAAATCGGGCTCCAGATTAAACGGCTTCCTACTCAATTCTTGCTCGTACAATATGCATATTATTATTATTATTGGATAGAAAACACTCTCTAGTTTCTATAGCCGTTGGAATTTTGTCTCTGAGTGAAACAGAACTCCTTCTACAGCACTTTTCATGACAGGGAGTGAGATTTCAGACATCTTGGCCCCTGTTCCCAGGTCGGTTGTAATGTCCCTGTAAATGCTATGGAGAAACAGACACTGCCTACGTCTTCCTCTGGATGTCAGTACGTGGTGACGCTTTGAATGGAGTCGATTGCGCAATCAGGGCCTGTATAAAACACCAAATACCGGAAGTAGCTTTCTTTTGCTGCCTGCGCCTGACGCACGAAGGACGTCGGACTTGCCTCCTTCCAAGCTGTTGTTTAGCCAGTAATATTTCTCCGGTCATGTTTTTACTCGTTATAGGTGTTAAAAACATCATAAGGTAGTTAATTTGAACCGTTTTATAGCAATTTATATCCGTTTAGGGCGATTTTATGGCATTTTCTGTGTAATGCACTTTGAAGCGCTGGGCACTTTTCGAGTGCATGGTGAACGTTAGTGACCATTTCGACCGGACAAGAGGAGATCTTTCGACCAAAAGACGATTAGACCGGAGAAAGGATTCATTGCCCAAGATTCTGATGGAAGAACAGCTCATAGTAAGAACAATTTATGATGATAAATCGTGTTTCTGTCAAAAAATGTTAAACGCTTATGCCGCCATTTTGTTTGGTATAGCTTCGCTTGGCGCAACCTGTATTGAAAAGTAAGGATAATTAAAAAAATGTAATTCAGCGATTGTATTAAGAATTAAATTGTCTATCAATCGCTGTCCACCCTGTATTTTTTAGTCAAGTTTATGAGTATTTATGTATAAGACTAGATCACTGTCTAATATGGCGCCCGACATTTTCTGACCAGCTGGGCTACTTTTCTCATTGTCTAACCATGATTTTGGTGGCTAAATATGCACATTTTCGAACAAACTCTATATGTATGTTGTAATATGATGTTACAGGAGTGTCATCTGAAGAATTCTGAGAAGGTTAGTGAAAAAATTAATACATTTTGGTGGTGATAATGCTATCGCTCTTTTTGCCGTGAATCAATGCTGGGGTAATGTTTGCACATGTGCTATGCTAATATAACGATTTATTGTGTTTTCGCTGTAAGACACTTAGAAAATCTGAAATATTGTCTGGATTCACAGGATCTGTGTCTTTCAATTAGTGTACCCTGTGTATTTTTAAGAAATGTTTTATGATTAGTAATTAGGTAATACACGTTGCTCTCTGTATTTTTTCTAGTCGAGTTGTGATGGTGGGTGCAATTGTAAACTATGATTTATACCTGAAATATGCACATTTTTCTAACAAAACCTATCCTATACCATAAATATGTTATCAGACTGTCATCTGATGAGGTTTTTTCTTGGTTAGTGGCTATCAATATCTTTATTTGGCCGAATTGGTGATAGCTACTGATGCAGTAAGAAAATGGTGGAGTAAGAAAATTGTTGTCTTTTGCTAACAGTGGTTAGCTAATAGATTTACATATTGTGTCTTCCCTGTAAAACATTTTACAAATCAGAGATGATGGCTTGAATCACAAGATCTGTATCTTTCATTTGGTGTCTTGGACTTGTGATTTCATGATTTTTTTTTTTAATGATATCCCTGTAACTTTAGGCTAGGCTATGCTAGTCAGCTTTTGTGTTGGGGGGGATCCCGGATCCGGGTTTGGTAGGCGTTAGAGGTTAACAAAGACTCCACTATGCAACTAACCATTTCGGGTGCATTCGTTAATTCAGTCTAGGCATCTACTCCGAATTCAGAGCGCTCTCGTCTGTGTGCTCCAGAGAGTGCAGAATAACTGATGAATTTACCAATGCTCAACACCAGTTGAATATGGCTGGTGTCAGTAAACGTCAGTAAACTCATCGGCCAGAGCGTCCACTGTGCGCTCTGAATGCGAAACGCTCTGAAATTACGACCGGACAATCAGACAGTACAGTTGCAGTCACCAACACTCTGGATAACATAACAGCTTAACCAGCTCTGCTAGGGCGAGTAATGTTCAGTGAACTGTTCTCTCTCACTTAGATGTCTGGAAGTAGCTAACAATTTAGCTTGGGTGCTTGCATGCTGTTGTTAGTACATTCAGATCATCCCTTAAAGAGATGGGTGGGGTTAAAGCTTAAGAGGGTGTGAACGATGCTGAATGGGTGTAGACAAAGAAGGCACCAAAACAAAGCAATAGTAGTACCAAAACATTCAAAGGCCATTTTCTCAAAAGTGAGTTTACAAGTTTATCAACTTTCAAAGCAAAATTACTTTCCCATTGTTCCTCAACTGTAGTGTATGATATCTCATTTCGTAGTTCTGAGTCTCTACTTTTATCCAATGTAAAATACAATTTCAGATTTTGTTACATAAGACCGATTTCAGCCGGTCGGTCACGTCTACATTTGAGTTATTTAGCATGCACGATTATCCAGAGTGACTTGCTCGACTAAGGTCAAACAACAACATATCCCAGTCACAGCAAGTAAAACGTTTTTGTCACCGATACTGAGATTGTTGTTGCTGTTCGGGCCAGCTACTTGGAAATGTATTTTAGTATTTTAATACATTACAGTTTATTTTGATACAATGATCTTTATGGTATTTTGTATCTGTATTTTGTCATTTTTGCCAATCCCTGCCCATAGGGGAACCTTGTTGGTGCTACCCAGAACCCTCTTGGGTTCTTTATAGAACCCCCTGTATATGGTTCTAGCTAGAACATTATGACGGTTTTAACTAGAATCCTCTATGAAGGGTTTTACCAAGAACCATTTTATCATGTAAAGGTTCTTCCTATAGCCCTCTATCAATGTTTCCACCATCCTTATCTTTACATTTTCATTATTTATGACAATACATTACATACAGTGCATTCGGAAAGTATTCAGACACCTTGACTTTTCCACATTTTGTTACGTTACAGCCTTATTCTAAAATGTACTAAATATATTTTTTCTTCATCAATCTTCAGACAATATCCAATAATAACAAAGCAAAAAGTTTTTTTTTGCACATCTAGAAAAATCTAGAAATATCACATTTACATAAGTATTCAGACTCTTTACTCAGAACTTTGTTTTAGCATCTTTGGCAGCGTTTAAAGCCTTGAGTGTTCTTGGGTATGATGCTACAAGCTTGGCACACCTGTATTTGGGGAGTTTCTCCCATTCTTCTCCGCAAATCTTCTTGAGCCCTGTCAGGTTGGACGGGGAGCGTCAATGCACAGCAATTTTCAGGTCTCTCCAGAGATGTTCGATCGGGTTGAAGTCTGGGCTTTGGCTGTGCCACTCAAGGACATTCAGAAACTCACCCCAAAGCCACTCCTGCGTTATCTTGGCTCTGTGCTTTGGGTCATTGTCCTGTTGGAAGGTGAACATTCACCCTAGTCTGAGGTCCTGAGCGCTCTGGAGCAAGTTTTCATCAAGGATCTCTCTGTACTTAGCTCAGCTTATCTTTGCCTCGATCCTGACTAGTCTCCCAGTCCCTGCCTCTGAAAAACATCCCCACAGCATGATGCTGCCACCACCAAGCTTCACCGTAGGGATGGTGCCAGGTTTCCTCCACACGCTTGGAATTCAGGCCAAAGAGTTTAATCTAGGTTTCATCAGACCACAGAATCTTTTCGCATGGTCTGAGAGTCCTTTAGATGCCTTTTGGCAAACTCCAAGCGGGCTGTGCCTTTTACTGAGGAGTGGCTTATGTCTGGCCACTCTACCATAAAGGCCTGATTGGTGGAGTGCAAAGCCCTTCGCCCCCGATTGCTCAGTTTGGCCTGGCGGCCAGCTCTAGAAAGAGTCTTGGTTGTTCCAAAGTTCTTCCATTTTAGAATGATGGAGGCCACTGTGTTCTTGGGGACCTTCAATGCTGCAGAAATGTTTTGGTACCCTTCAACAGATCTGTGCCTCGACACAATCCTGGCTCGGAGGTCTACGGAAAATTCCTTCGACTTCATGGCTTGATCTTTGCTATGACATGCACTGTCAACTGTGGGACCTAATAAAGACAGGTGTGAACCTTTCCAAATCATGTCCAATAAATAAAATGTACCACAAGTGGACTCCAATCAAGTTATTGAAACATATCAAGGATGATCAATGGAAACAGGATGCACATGTGCTCAATTTCGAGTCTCATAGCAAAGGATCTAAATACTTATGTAAATAAGGTATTTCTGTTTTAATTTTTTATAATATTTTTAATACAATACAAAAAACTGTTTTCACTTTGCCATTATGGGTTATTGTGTGCAGATTGTTGGAGCGGATGGTGTTTTGGACAGCCCAGAGACAGAGCTGAGCCCGAGAGACCTACAGGTGGTTCATCGCCCCTTGGTTCACCATCTCCCTGGCCTGGTTCATCACCTCCCTGGCCCCTCTCCTCAGAGTCCCTTCTCACCAACACCCAAATGCACCGTCCAGGCACACCCTTGCCCTCTGCCCTGCAACTCCATCAACCTCCGCCCCATCTCCCCGACTACGCTCCAGTGGCCAGAAGAGGAAGACGGCTGGCTCCGGGTAATCTATAAGTCTTTGCTAGGTATAGCTCCGCCTTATCTCAGCTCACTGGTCACCATAGCAACACCCACCCGTAGCACGCGCGCCAACAGGTATATTTCACTGGTCATCCCCAAAGCCAACACCTGCTTCGGCCGCCTTTCCTTCCAGTTCTCTGCTGCCAATGACTGGAACGAATTGCAAAAATCACTGAATTTGGAAACGTATATCTCCCTCTCTAACTTTAAGAGTCAGCTGTCAGAGCAGCTTACCGATCGCTGCAGCTGTACACAGCCCATCTGTAAATAGCCCATCCAACCAACTACCTACCTCATCCCCATATTTGTTTTTGTTTTTCTGCTCTTTTGCACACCAGTATTTCTACTTGCATATCCTCATCTGCACATCTATTACTCCAGTGTAAATTGCTAAATTGTAATTACTTCGCCACTATTGGCCTATTTATTGCCTTACCTCCTTATTTCATTTGCACACACGGCATACAGATTTTCTGTTTTTTTTTCTTTTTCTTTTTTCTATTGTGTTATTGACTGTACGTTTGTTTATTCCATGTGTAACTCTGTGTTGTTGTTTTTGTCACACTGCTTTGCTTAATCTTGGCCAGGTCGCAGTTGTAAATGAGAACTTGGCCTACCTGGTTAAATAAAGGTGAAATAAAAAATTCATAAATAAAAAAACAGCTGAGGATCCTTTGGACACTGACATTATGCAACGGGTTGATGAGCTAAAGAGGAGTTAGAGAAACATCAGCAATGTCCAGCAAAGGCTGTCTACGACATCATGCTATTCCTCCTGATCATTGTATCCCGTTTGTCAGGGACATGACGATGTACGTTCATTCTTTTTTAAAACTTTTACCATCAATCAGTGATTGATTAGACAGAGCCCTCCATCTCACCCCAAAAACAGGTGTTTTAAACACATTTGTAGAGATGTATGTTAACATGTTTTCTTTAATAACTTTTTTACTGGGTAATTTACAATATTTTTGGCATGTTTTAAAAAATATATATTTTGTTATTTTCTCATTCACATGTTGAGGTGGTAGATCATTTACTGTTTTTTTTGCATGTTTTTATTTTTATTTTTTACATTTAGTTATTTTCTCATTCACATGGTAGGTAATTTACTGTTTTTTATATATTTCGTTATTTTCTCATTCACACGTTAAGGTGGTAGGTAATTTACTGTAGTTTATTTATTTTTTATACTTAGTCACATGTTAAGGTTCTAGGTCATTTACTGTGGTTTACTTTGTGTTTTTTTCTCTTATTTCCCCTTTTGAGAGCACAGTCTTCTTAATGCACCTTTTGAGAGCACAGTCTTCTTAATGCACCTTTTGAGAGCACAGTCTTCTTAATGCACCTTTTGAGAGCACAGTCTTCTTAATGCACCTTTTGAGAGCACAGTCTTCTTAATGCACCTTTTGAGAGCACAGTCTTCTTAATGCACCTTTTGAGAGCACAGTCTTCTTAATGCACCTTTTGTTTTGGCAAAATGATCTCCTCATTGGCACCCTGTGTTTTACATTGTTTTAAATAAATATCTAAAAGGTCTGCAAATGTCTTTGTCTGGTCAGCTGTACTTGTAGCAGAAAATATTACTGTTCTGAATCAGTCACTCAGTAAACTTTGAGTTATACAGATGAGGTTAATGTCTTGGGGGTCTTTATTGTCTACAACTGGACAGCCATCCTCACCCATGTACTGTACCAGCCGTGTATTATAGCAGGAATGTCCTCATTGAAAGGCCACTACACATAACACGTTAGGTAAATGTCTTCAGGGTCTACCATTCAACAGATGTATGACAAAAATAACAACACAAGGATGAAGTGACTGTTATTATGTCTTTATTGTGATATGTAAAGTGTCAAAACAGCATAATCCAAACAGCTAAACCAAGTGTGTAGCTCACAACATGACATATAAACAGTCATCAACCAGTGCCTTCAGAAAGTATTCACACCTCTTGACTTTTCCACATTTTATTGTGTTACAAAGTGGGATTAAAATAGATTTAAATGTCATTATTTGTCAACGATCTACACAAAATACTCTGTCATGTCAAATTGGAAGAAAAATCCCAACATTGGTTAAACACTTATAAAAATAAAACACTAATATATCTAGATTCAATAGGTATTCAACCCCCTGAGTCAATACATGTTATCACCTTTGGCAGTGATTACAGCTGTGAGTCTTTCCAGGTTAGGCTCTAAGAGCTTTCCACACCTGGATTGTGCAACATTTGCCCATTACTATTTTCTAAATACTCTGTCAAATTGCTTGTTGATCATTGCTAGAGAACCATTTTCAGGTCTTGCTATAGATTTCCAAGCAGATTTAAGTCAAAACTTTAACTCGGCCAATCAGGAACATTTTCTTTCTTGGTAAGAAACTCCAGTGTAGATTTGACTTAGTGTTTTAGGTTATTGTCCTGCTGAAAGGTGAATTCATCTCCCAGTGTCTGGTGGAAAGCAGACTGAACCAGGTTTTCTAGGATTTTGCCTGTGCTTAGCTGTATTTCGTTTCTTTTTTATCCTGAAAAACTCTGCAGTCCTTAATGATTACAAGCATACCCATAACAATGCAGCCACCACTATGCTTGAAAATATGGAGAGTGGTACTCAGTAATGTGTAATATTGGATTTGCCCCAAACATAGCACTTTGTATTCAGGACAAAAGGTTAATTGCTTTGTCCATTTTTTTGCAGTATTACTTTAGTTACCATGTTGCAAACAGGATGCATGTTTTGGAATATTTGTATTCTGTACAGACTTCCTTCTTTTCACTCTGTCGTTTAGGTTAGTATTGTGGAGTAACTACAATGTTGTTGAACCATCCTCAGTTGATTCCTCCTATCACAGCCATTAATTAAACTCTGTATCTGTTTTAAAGTCACCATTGGCCTAATCGTGAAATCACTTAGCGGTTTCCTTCCTCTCAGGCAACTGAGTTAGGCAAAATGTATCTTTGTAGTGACTGGGTGTATTGATACAACATTGATACACCGTGACTTGTTAAGCACATTTTTACTTCTCTATTTATTTAGGCTTGCCATAACAAAGGGGTTGAATACTTATTAATTTGTAAACATTTTGAAAGACTGAATTCCACTTTGACATTATGGGATATTGTGTGAAGGCCATTTATAAAAATTCTCCATTTATCAATTCAGGCTGTAACACAACAACATGTGGAAAAAGTCAAGGGGTGTGAATACTTTCTGAAGGCTCTGTATGTGCGCACATGTTTTCCAAACCACACTCCAACATTTACTGTAGGTTGCCACGCGTGATAGCAGCATCCTGGAAAGACACTCGACCAGCTGGTGTGAGGAAGTAGTCCTTGAGGTCTATAGCAACTCTGGTTGCCCTGTCTCTGTTTACCCTGTAAAAGCCGGAGGAAGCCGGTGCCACCTGTAACAACTCTCCTGGACGCAGGTCCCCAGTGGGTGTGGAGTCGTCAACAAACGTGGGGTGGATGTACTGTGGATGACTCTGTGTTGTTAGTGTCTGCAGTGTCTATGGTGCAAAGGCAGTCGGCCTTCACAACTTTCTCTGGGGCAACCTCAAGGACTCGTCCCAGGATCCTCCATCCCAAAGCAGTTCTCGGAAACATTTGAATAAAATAAACATTTCCATTAGCCCCAGAAAGGAACATGAAGGTTATCACATGTGTCCTGCAACAACTGTGTAGACTAGGTTTTGGACATAGGACCCCATCCTCTTACTGGGATGCCAGATCACGTTTATGTGAGGCATACAATTACAATGTCTATATTGGTATAATTTTCCCATCATATGTATATTCACATGTACTGAGCGTATCTTACCTGGATATGGTCACATCAGGTTTACCCTCAGAGGGAATGCCTCGTGTCCCGCGAAGACATATGGGCTCAAGTTTGGGCCCCCGGAAAGCACTCTGGCCTTGGTAGCAGCAGCTGGCCTGCAATGAGTTGGGAACCGAACTTGCTTTGTGAGAAGATTCCCGCATCTCCCTCCCAACCATATGCACCCACGTCGATCATGGTGAAGCGGTACTTCGCATCGCTGAGTGCCATCAGGACCATTGAGAAAAAGCCCTTAGTACTCGCTGCCTAAGCTCCTGCACAAAATGGACAATTCCAACGCCGCTGAAGCAAGTCGTCAAATCTGGCAACCGACATCCGAAAAAAAGAATGCTTCGCACAGGTTGGACAAGAGACATAGATTCTTCATCTTCCCCTCTTGTAGTGTTCAGTGGACAAACTTGCCATTTTCTCAGTCCTTTTCTTCCCTTTCTCTTCCTGAGTAGTAAGGGCAGTTCAAACGCTTGCTGATGAAGCTCTAGCAATTGCAATTCATATAGATGTTTGCTTCTGTGGCAAAAAGTAGCGTCGAAAAGCATAGAATACCTCAGTAAACAAAAAGGCTGTAATATAACTGTAATAACACTGGATCTGGAGGTACAAATGTCGCTGCTAGCTAGAGTCAAAGAGTGCCTCAGCCCGTCTTGCTTGGTGAGCTACTCTGCCTCCCCAAGTCCACTAGTGGATATACACTACACAAGGCGGACTTCCTTGCTAAGTGGAACGCAATGACCATGAGGACAAAAGTGAGCGCTGCCCCCAAAAAACCAACTCCGCCCTTGCGCATGTATGTCAATCGACGGAGTGAAGCTTGTATTCACCTTAACACTCATATCCCTCCCCCTGCTCCCCCCTCTCCTCCCTTCTTTCCTCATCACCTACACTCATATTCCCATCCCTCTCCTCCCTCCCCCCACACACTCAGGAGCGATCTTCAGAGCCCTCACTTCGCACAATTTGCCTTTTAATTAGTGTAAATTGCATGTTAATTACACTGCAGGTAGAACACGCCACATCTGTCTTATAGCACACAGTGTTTCTCTCCTTCCCCCTTAATCCCCCTCTCTCTTTCATCCCTCGCTCCTCTCCTGTGGGGAGAAGTGGAGTTGGGAAGCAAAGTATTCTCTCTATTTTTGTTTACCTTGTATATATAATTAAATAAATATAAATATATATAAATGTATACTATATATAATTAATAAATATATATATAAATTGGTATATATATATATAATTAAAATAAATTAAATATATATAAATGTATAATTATCTATAATTAAATAATATAAAATATATAAAATGTATATGTATATGTATAGATATATGATATGTATTGTAACTGTATATGTATAGTTAGATATATGTATATGTTAGATATATGGTTAGGTATATTGTAAGATATATGTATATGTATAGTATATGTATATGTATCTGTATAGATATATGTATATGTATAGTATAATGTATTGTATTAGATATATGTATATTGTTAGATAATATGTATATGTATAGATATAATTATATGTATATGTATATGGTATAGATATATGTATATGTATATGTATAGATATATGTATAGATATATGTATATGTATAAGTATAGATATATGTTATATGTATAGATATATGTATATGTATAGATATATGTATATGTATAATGTATAGATATATGGATATGATATGTATAGATATATGTATATGTATATGTAATATGTATAGTATAGATATATGTATAATGTATGAGATATGTATATGTAAGATATATGTATATGTAATGTATAGATATATGTATATGTATATGTATAGATATATGTATATCGGTATATGTATATGTATTGTATAGTGTATAGATATATATGTATAATGTATAGATATATGATATATTAATTTGTATAGATATTGTATATGTATAGATATATCGTATATGTATATGTAATAGATATATATGTATAGTATATGTATAGGATATAGTTATATGTATAGATATATGTAATATGGTGTAGAATATAATGTCATATGTAATGTATAGATATATGTTATGTATATGTATGATATAATGGATAGATATATGTATAGGATTATTAATTGTATAGATATTAAGGTATAGATATATGTATATGTATATACAGTTATCGAGAATATATAGTATATGTATCATGTATAGAATATATGTATCTGGTATAGAGAAATATTGTATATGTAATAAGATATAGTATAGTTATAGAATATATTTGTATATGTAATAGATATATGTATATGTATAATGTATACGATATATGTATATGTAAGATAATGTATAGTATAGATATATGATAATGTCTATAGATATATGTACAGGTATAGATATATGTACAGGTATAGATATATGTACAGGTATAGATATATGTATATAGATATATGTACAGGTATAGATATATGTACAGGTATAGATATATGTATATTGTATAGATTATATGATATATGTCATATGATAGATATATGTATATGTATATGTATAGATATATGTATATGTATATGTAGAGATATATGTATATGTATAGTTATAGATATATGCCTATATGTATATGTATAGATTAATGTATATGTATTGTATAGATATATGTATATGTATATGTATAGATATATGTATAGATAATATGTATAGATATATGTATAGATATATGTATAGATCCATATGTCAGATATATGTATAGATATATAAGTAGAGATATATGTATAGATTATATGTTATATTGTTATAGCTATTGTATATGTATAATATATGTATATGTATAGCATATATGTATAGATATATGTTATAGATATAGGTAAATATAATATGTATATGTAAGATATATGTATAGTTATAGAATATATGTATATGTATAGATATATGTATATGTATATGTATAGATATATGTATATAGTATGATATATGTGTATGTATAGATATATTGTATATGTATATATATATGTTATATGTTATATGTAATGTATATGTATATGTATAGGATATAGTATATGTATATGTATATGTATATGTATAGATAATGTATATGTAAGATTATTGTATAATGTATAGTGAGATATGTATATGTATATGTATATGTATTGTTATATGTATAGATATATGTAGATGTTATGTATATGTATAATGTATAGATATATGTATAGAATATATGTATATGTCTAGAATATAGTATATGTATAGATATAGATATATGTATATGTATAGATATATGTATAGTATAGTTTAGATATATAGTATATGTATAGATATATGTATATGTATAGATAAATTGTATATGTAATATAATATGTATAGATATATGTATATGTATAGCATATATTTTGTATATGTCATATGTCATATGTAATATGGTATATGTTATAAGATATACGTATATGTTATAGATATATGATATGTATAGATATATGGTATATGTATATGTAATATGTATAGTATATGTATAGAATATATGTAATATGTATAGATATATGTATATGATATGTATAGATATATGATATGTATATGTATAGTATATGTATTGTATATGTATATGTATATGATATTGTATAGATATATGTATATGTATAATATATGTATATGTATAGATATCTGTATATGTAAGAATATGTATAGTATATGTATAGATATCTGTATATGTAAGATATATGTATAATAGTATTAGATGATATGTATATGTATAGATATATGTATAGTATATGTATATCGATATATGTATATGTATAGTATAATGTATATGTTAGTATATCGTTATACGCATATATGGTATATGTACTAGATATATGTATATGTATAGATATATGTATATGTAGATGCTATAGATATATGTATAGGTATAGATATATGTACAGGTATAGATATATGTATATGTACAGGTATAGATATATGTATATGTATAGATTAATGTAAGATATATGTATATGTATATGTTAGAGCATATAATGTATATGTATAGATATATGTATATGTATGTGTAAGATATATGTATATGTATAGATATATGTATATGTATAGATATATGTATATGTATATGTAAATAGATATATGTATATGATAGATTATATGTATATGTATTGGATATGTATATGTATATGTATAGAATATGTATGTATAGAATATATGGATATGTATAGATATATGTATATGTATATGTTATAATGTATATGGATATGTAAGAATAGTATATGTAAGATATATGTATATGTATAGATATATGTATATGTATATTGGATAGATATATGTATATGTTATAGATATATGTATATGTATAGATATATGTATATGTATAGATAGAGTATATGTTATATGTATATGTATATGTATATGTATATGTAATGTATATGTATAGATATAGATATGTATATGTATAGTCATATGTATATGTATAGATATTATGTATATGTATGATATATGGTATATGGTATAGACATATGTATATGTTATATAGTATAGGGATATATGTATATGTTTATAGATATATGTATAATGTATATGTATAGATATATGTTATATGTTATTAGATTATATGTATAGGTATAGATATAAGTATATGCTGATAGAATATATGTTATATGTTAAGTAATATATGTATATGTATAATGTATATGTATTAATTGTATATGTAATATGTATATCGTATATGTATAGATATATGTATATGTATATGTATATGTATATGTTATATGTATAGATCATATGTATATGTATAGATATATGTATATGTTATAGAATATATGTATATGTATATCGTATTAGAATATGTATATGTATAGAATATATGTATATGTATATGTATAGATATATGTAAATATGTATAGAAATATATGTATATGTATAGATATATGTTATGTAATAGATTATATGTATATGTATAGGATATATGTTTATGTATATGTTATAGATAATGTATATGTCCTATGTATAGATACTCATGTATAGATATAGTATATGTATATGTATAGATATATGTATATGCTAAGATATATGTATATGTTAGATAGATGTATATGTATATGTAAGATATATGGTATCATGTATATATGTATGATATATGTTATAAGTATATGTAATGTATATGTATAGAATATATTTATATGTATAGATATATGTATATGTATATGTAGATGTATAGCATATATGTATATTGTATATGTAATGTATAGATATATGTATATGTATATTGTATATGTATAGATATAGTATAGATATATGTATAGATATATGTATATGTATATATATGTATAGATATAGATATATGGATATGTATATGTATATGTATTCTGTATAGATATATGTATAGGTATAATGTTATATGTATTGTATATGTATAGATAAATGTATATGTATAGTATATTCGATATTGTTATAGATATAGATATATGTATATGTATAGATATAGAATATTGTTATATGGTATAGATACTAGATATATGTATAATGTAAGATATAATAATGTATAGTAGAGATATAGATATATGTATATGTATAGATCTAGAATATATGTATAATGTATATGTATATGTATATGGTATAGTATATGTTATGTATAGATATATGTTATATGTACTATGTATATGTTATAGATTATATGTATAGCTATAGTATAGCATATAGATATATGTATATGTATAGATATAGATATCATGTATATGTATATGATATGTATATGTATATGTATGAGATATATGTATATGTATATGTAATAGATATATGTTATAGATATATGTATAGATATCGTATATTATGATAACCTATGTATAGAATATAGATATCTAGGTATATGTCTATGTATATGTCTATGTATATGTATAGATATATGTATATGTTATAGGTATAGTATAGATTATATGTATATGTATATCGTATATGTATAGAGATATGTATATGTATATGTAATGAGTATATGTATATGTATAGATAATATGTATATGTTATAGATATATGTTATATGTATAGATATATTATATGTAATAGATATATGTATATGTATATGTATAGATATATGTATATGTATATGTATAGATATATGTATATGTATATGTATATGTATATGTATATGTATATGTCTAGAGATAGTATATGTATAGATATATGTATATGTATAGAATATGTTAGTCTATGTTTATAGATATATTGTATATGTATATGTATAGATATATCGTATATGTATATGTAGATGTATATGTATATGTATAGCATATATGTATTTTATGTATAGATATATGTATATGTATAGATATATGTATATGTATATGTATAGAATGATGTATATGTATAGCATATATGTATAATGTATATGAATATAGATATAGTATAGTATAGATTATATGTATATGCATAGATATATGTAATATGTATAGATATATGCTATATGTATAGAATGGTATATGTATAGATATATGTATATGTATAGATATATGTATATGTGTTATATGTATAGCATATATGTATATGTATAGATATATGTATATGTATATGATATATGTATATGTTATAGATATAGTATAGTATTAGATATATGTATATGTATAGGTATAGAATATGTATATGTATATGTATGATATATGTTATAGATATATGTATATGTATATGTATAGGATATAAGTACTATGTATAGATATATGTATATGTATAGATATATGTATATTGTATATGTATAATAATGTATATGATATGTATAGATATATGTATATGTATAGGTATATGTATATGTATATGTAATAGCATATATGTATATGTATAGATATATAGTATTGTATAGATATATGTAATATTTGTTTATATGTATAGATCTATGGTTATATGGTATATATGTATAGATATATGTATATTGTATATGTATATGTATATTTATAGATATATGTAGATGTATAGATATATGTAAAATACGTATATGTATAGAATATATGTATATGTATTAGATATTGTATATGTATATGTATAGATATATGTATATTGTATAGATATAGGTATTTGTATAGATATATGTATATGTATAGATATATGTATATGTATAGATATATGTAATGTAATGTAATATGTATAGATATATGTATGTATATGTATAGATATATGTATAGATATATGTATATGTATATGATAGATATATGTATATGTATAGATATATGTATATGTATAGATATATTGTAATATAGTATATGTATAGATATATGTATAATGTTATATGTATAGTATATGATATGTATTCTGATAGGTATATGTATATGTATATGTATAGAGAGATGTATATGTCTAGGATATATATGATATGGTATAGATTATATGTATATGTATTATGTAAGATATAGTATATGTAATATGTATAGATATATCGTATATAATGTTGATAGTATATGTTATAATGTATATGTATAGATATATGTTATATGTATAGATATATGTATATGTATCATGTATAGATATGTGTATATGATAATAGATATATGTTATATGATATGTAAGAATATGTATATGTATATGTATGATATATGTATATGTATAGATATATGTATATGTATAGATTCATGTATAGTATAGTATAGATATATGTATATGTAAATATGTATAGATATATGTCTATGTATATGAGAGATATATGTATATGGTATAGAATATAGGATATAGATATATGTATAGGTATATGTATAGATATTATGTATATATGTTATAAGTAGACATATTAGATGTAAGATATTTATGTATTAGATGTTATAGATATATGTATATGTATAGATATATGTTATTATGTCTAGCATATATGATATAGTGGTATATGTATAGATATATGTATATGTATAGATATATGTATAATGTAAGATATAGTATATGTAAGATGATGTATATGTATAGATATGATGTATATGTATAAAAGATATATGTATATGTATAGATATAGTATATGTATAGATATATGTTATGTATAGATATATGTATATGTATAGATATATGTTATGTTATGCTATAGATATATGTATATGTATATGTATAGATATATGTATATGTATATGTATAGATATATGTAATGTATATGTATAGATATATGTTTAGTCTATATGTATAGATATATGTATATGTATAGTATAGATATATGTATGAAATATGTATAGATATATGTATAGATATATGTATAGATATATGTTGATAGATATATGTATAGATATATGTATAGAGATATGTATAGATATATGTATATGTTATAGAATATATGTATATTATAGATTTATGTATAGATATATGTATAGATATATGTATAGATTAATGTATATGTAAGATATATGTATAGTATAGAATATATGTATATGTATAGATATAGGTATATGTATTTGTATAGATAATGTATATGATTTATAGATATATGTATAGTATAGATATATGTATATGTATAGATATATGGATATGTATATGTATAGTATTATGTATTGTATAGATATATGTATAGTATAGGTATTCGTATATAGTATAGATATATGTATCTGTAATAGATATATGGATATGTAAGATATATGTTATATGTAATATGTATATGTATATGTATTATGTATAGATAATATATGTATATGTTATATGTATTTATTTTAGATTATAAGTATATGTATAGAAATATGTATAGATATAGTATATGTATAGATATATTGTATATGTATAGATATAGATATTGTATATGTACAGATATATGTTATGTATATGTATAGATATATGTCATATGGTATAGATATATGGTATATGTATAGATATATGATATTGTATAGTATAGATATATGTATATGGTTAATAGATATATGTATATGTATATGTATATGTATATGTATTATGTATAGATATATGTATATGTATAGATAATATGTATATGTATAGATATATGTATATGTATATGTATATGTATATGTATATTGTATAGATATATGTTATGTATAGATTATATGTATCTGTATATGTTATAGTATATGTATATGTATATGTATAGATATATGTATATGTATATGTATATGTATTGTATATGATCGATATATGTATGGTATAGATATATGTACAGGTATAGATATATGTATATGTATATGTATAGAATATATGTATATGTATCAGTATATATGTATCATGTATAGATCTATGTAAATGTATAGATATATGTATATGTATATGTATATGGTAATGTATATGTATATGTATATGGTAAGACTATAGTATATGTATATGTATTATATGTATATGTATAGATATAGTATATGGTATATGTATAGATATATGTTATATGTTATATATGTATGAGATATATGTATATGTATATGTATCAGATATAATGTATATGTATATGTATAGATATATGTATATGTATATGTATATATATATGTATAGGATATTGTATAGATTATGTATAGATATATGTAAGATATATGTATAGATATATGTATAGATATATGTATAGAGATATGTATAGATATAATGTATATGTTATAGATATAGGTATTAATGTATAGATATATGTATAGATATATGTATAGAATAGGTATAGAATATATTCGTATATTATAGATATATGTTAGGTATAGTTATAGTATAAATGTATAGACATATGTATATGTATATGTTAGATATATGTATAATGTATAGGAATATATAGTATATGTATAGATATATGTACTATGTATAGATATAATGTATATGTCATAGTATATGTATAGTATATATATAGATATATGTATATGTAATGTATATGTATATGTATAGATATAGGATATGTATAGATATGTGTATATGTTATAGATATATGGATATGTATATGTATATGTATATGTATATGTCTAGTATATGTATATAGTATATGTATATGTATATTAGTATAGATATAGGTATAGATATATGTATATGTATATATATATATGTACAGGTATAGATATATGTATATAGATATATGTATATGTATATGTATAGATCATATGTATATGTATAGATAATATGTATATAGATAGCATATATGTATATGTATAGTATAGATATATGTATATGTAAGAGATATGTATATGTTATATGTATAGGTATAAGTATATGTATAGATATAGTATATGTATAGATATATGTATTGTATAGATATACTGTATATGATATGTATATGTATCATGTATATGTAGTAGATATATGTATATGGATAGATATATGTGATATGTATATGTATAGATATATATGTATATGTATATGTATAGATATATGTATATGTAATGTATATGTATATGTTATGTATAGATATATGTATAATGTATAATAATATGTATATGTATAGAATATATGTATATGTATATGTATAGATATATGTATATGTATAAGATATATGTATATGTATAGATATAGTATATGTCTAGATATACTGATATGTATATGTATATGTATATGTATATGTAGATGTATATGTATAAGATATAAGTATATGTATAGTATATGTATATGTATAGATATATGTTTATATGTATAGATTATATGTATATGTTTTATAGATATATGTCTATATGTATATGTATAGATATTGTATAGGCTCATTGTATAGATATAATGTATATGTATAGATATATGTATATGTATATGTATAGATAATATGTATATTGTATAGATATATGTATAGTATATGTATATGTATATGGATAGATATATGTATCATGTATAGATATATGTTATATAGTATATGTTATAGATATCATGTATAGTATAGATATATGTATATGTATAGATATATAGTATATGTATATGTATAGATTATGTATATGTATAGATATATGTATATATATGTATATGTATATGATATGTATAGATATATGTATAATGTATAGATCTATGTATCATGTATAGATATATGTATATGTATATTTATCTGTATTGGTATATGTATAGATATATGTATATGTATAGATATATGTAATGTAATAAATATATGTATATGTATATGTATAGATATATGTATAATTGTCATAGATATATGTATATGTATAGAATATGTATATGTATAGATAATTGTATATGTATAGGTATATGTATATGTATATGTATTGTATATGTATATGTATAGATATATGTATATGTTATATGTATATGTATATGTATATTGTCATAGATATATGTATATGTATAAGATATATGTTATATGTATAGATATATGTATATGTATATGTATAGATATATATGTATGGTATAGATTATATGTATAGTATATGTATAGATATATGGTATAGTATAGCATATATGTATATGTATAGATATATGTATATGGTATAGATATAGGTATATGTTAGCATATATGTATATGTATATGTATATGTATATGTATATGTATATGTAATATGTATAGTAAAGATATATGATATGTATATGTATATGTATATGTATATGTATAGATATAGTATATGTATAGAATATAGTATATGTATAGATATATGTATATGTATATGTAAGATAGAATATGTTATGTATAGATATATGTATATGTATATGTATAGATATATGTAATATGTATAGATAGATGTATATGTATAGATATATGTATATGTATAGATATATGTATACGATGATATATGTAGATGTATATGTATAGCAAATATGTATAGGTTATATGTAAGAATATATGTATAGATATATGTATATGTATAGTATAGATATATGATATGTATAGGATATATGTTATATGTATAGATATATAGTATATGTATATGTATAGATATAGTGTCATATGTTATATGTATAGATATATGTATATGTATATGTATATGTATATGTATAGATATATGTATATGTAAGATATATGTATATGTATTAGATATATGTATATGTATATGTTATAGATTATATGTATATGTATCATGTATAGATATATGTATATGTAGATGATATGTATAGATATGTATAGATATATGTATATTATCTAAGATATAGTATTGTAATATGTAAGATTATGTATATGTATAGATATATGTATATGTATATGTATAGATATATGTATATGTATAGAGATATGTATATGTATAGATATATGTATATGTATATATAATTGGTTATATGTATAGATATATGTATAGTAATCTATATGTATAGATATATGTCTATGTATATGTAAGATATATGTATAGATCATATGTATATGTATAGTATAGATATAATGTATATGTATAGATATATGTATATGTATAGATATTATGTTATATGTATATGTATAGATCAATATGTATAATATGGGGGTTTAAAAAAAAAAAATATGTATAAGATATATGTATAGTATATGTAATGATATGTATATGTATAGATATATGTATATGTATAGATATATTGTATTATGTTATAGATATAGGTATAGTATAGTATATGAATATATGTATATGTATATGTATAGATATATGTATATGTATATGTAATGTATATGTATATGTAAGATAATATGTATATGTATAGATATATGTATATGTATATCGTATAGATATATGTATATGTATCAGATATATGTATATGTATATTTATAGATATAAGTAGATGTATATGTTAGAATATAGCTCTATGTATAGATATATGTATAGTATAGCTATATGTATATGTATATGTATAGATATAGATGTATATGTATAGAATATGTATAGATATATGTATATTGTATTGTATAGATATATGTATAGATATATGTATATGTAATATGTATAGATATTATGTATATGTATATGTGATAGATATTGTATATGTATAGATATATGTATATGCTATAGATATATGTATATGTATAGATATATGTATATGTATAGATATATTGTATAGTATATGTTATAGAATATATGTATATGTAAGATAATATGTATATCCTGTATAGATATAGTATATGTATAGCATATATGTATATGATAGATCTATCGTATATTGTATGATATATGTATATTGTATAGATTATATGTATATGTATAGATATATGTGATATGTATAGATATATGTATATGTATGTCATAGAATAGTATATGTATATGTTATAGATAATGTATATTATATGAGAGATATATGTATAATGTATATGTATAGATATATGTATATGTATATGTATAGTATATATTCTATATGTATATGTAAGATATATGTTATAGATATATGATAGATATATGTATAGATTATGTATAGATATATGTATAGATATAGGTAGATATATTGTATAGATAGATATGTATATGATAGATATATGTATATGTATAGATATAAGGTATAGATATATGGTATAGATATATGTATAGATATATATGTATATGTTAAGATATATCAGTATATTGTATAGATATATGTATATGTATCGATATATGTATATGTATATGTATAGATATATGTATATGTATAGATATATGTATATGTTAGTATATGTATATGATAGATAGATGTATATGTATATGATCATGTATAGTATATGTATATGTAAGATATATGTATATGTATATGTATATGTATAGTATAGTATAGGTATAGATATATGTATATGTCCTAGATATATGTATTATGTATATGTATATGTATATGTATATGTTTAGATATATGTCTATGTATATGTATAGATAATGTATAGATCATATGTATAGATATATGTATAGTTATAGATAGATGTATATGTATAGATATAGAATATTATGTATATGTTATAGATATAATGTATATACGTATAGTATAGATATATGTATATGTATAGATATAGTATATGATATAGATATAGTAATAGTATATGTATAGATATTAATGTATATAGTATAGATATATGTATATGTATATGTATATGATATATAGTATATGTATAGTATATGTATATGTATAGATATATGTATATGTAGAGATATATGTATATGTATATGTATAAGTATATGTATATGTCATAGAATATATGTCATATGTATAGATATATGTCATATGTATATGTATAGATATATGTAATGTATTGTATAGATATATGTATATGTATATGTATATGTATATGTATATGTGTATAGATATATGTATATGTATAAGATATATGTATAGTATAGATATATGTATAATGTATAGTATAGATATATGTTATATTGTAATAGTTTTTTTTGATATATGTATATGTATCAGGATATATGTATATGTAAGATCATATGTATAGTATATGATATGTATATGTATATGTATAGTATATGTATATGTATATGTATAGATCATATGTCATATGTATAGTATATGAATAGATATATGTATAGACTATTATGATATGTATAGATATATGTATATGTATAGGATATATGTTATATGTATATGTATAGATATATGGATATTGTAGATGTATAGATATATGTATATGTATAGATATATGTATATGATATGTATAGATATATGTATAGGGATAGATATATGTATAGATATATGTATACTGTAATGTATAGATATATGTATATGTATTATAGCTGATATGTATATGTATATGTATAGATATATGTATAGTATAGATTATATGTATATGATAGATAAGTATATGTATATGTATAGATATATGTATATGTAGAGATATATGTATATGTATATGTATATGTATATGTATTAGATATTATGTATATGAAGATATAGTATATGTAATCGATATATGTAT
Source organism: Salvelinus namaycush (assembly GCF_016432855.1). Lineage (NCBI taxonomy): Eukaryota > Metazoa > Chordata > Actinopteri > Salmoniformes > Salmonidae > Salvelinus > Salvelinus namaycush. Next base: position 59,932,242 of record NC_052310.1, read on the forward strand.
ATGTATATGTATATGTCATATGTATATGTATAGATATATGTATATGGTATAGATATGAGTATATCGTAAAGATATAGTATATGTATATGTATAGATATATGTATATGTATAGATATAATGTATATTAATAGATATATGTAAGTATAGATATATCATGTATATGTATATAGTATATGTATATGTATATGTATATGTATATGTATAGGTTATATGTATAGATATACTGTATATGTATATGTATATGTATATGTATATAGTATATGTATAGATATATGTATAGGTATATAGATATATGCTATAATGTAAGAATATATGTATATGTACAGGTATAGATATATGTATATGTATATTAGATAATATGTATAGTATATGTATAGATATATGTATAGTATAGTATATGTATATGTAAGATATATGTATATGTATAGAATATATGTATAGAATATATGTTCATATGTATATGTTATATGTCTAGGTATATCGTATATGATATGTATATGTATAGATATATGAGCATATGTATATGTATAATGTATATAGTATATGTATAGATAATATGTATATGTATAGATATATATGTATATGTATAGATATAGTATATGTATATGTATAGATATATGTATTATGTATAGCTATATGTATATAGTAGATGTATAGATATATATGTATATGTATAGATATAGGTATAGATATATGTATATTCGTATATTGTATTAGATATATGTATATGTATAGATATTGTATAGTAAGATTATATGTATATGTATAGATATATGTATAGATATATGTATAGTATATGTATAGGATATATGTATATGTATAGATATCATGTATCATGTATATGTATATGTATATGGATATGTATCTGTATAGGTATATGTATAGATATAGTATATGTAATATGTATAGTAATGTATATGTATAGATAATATGTATATGTAGAGATATATAGTATATGATAGATATATGTATATGTAATGTATAGCCTATATGTATATGTATATGATAATATATGTATATGTATAGATATATGTATATGTATAGATAATTATATGTATAGATATATGTATATGTATAGCATATATGTATATGTATAGATATAGTATATGTATAGATATATGTATATGTATAATATATGTATAGATATATGTATAGTATAGTATATGTATAGATATATGTATAGTTGATATATGTATATTGTATAGATATATTATGATATATGTATCAGATATATGTATATGTATAGATATATGATAGATATAATGTATAGATATATGTACAGGTATAGATAATGTATAGATATATGTTATAGATATATGTACAGGTATAGATATATGTATATGTATAGATATAGTATATGTATAGATATTGTTATATGTATAGATATATGTATATGATAGCTATTGTCATATGTATAGAATATAGGTATATGTATAGAATATATGTATATGTTATAGATATATGTATATGTATCGGATATATGTATAGATATATGTATATGTATAGATATATGTATAGATCATATGTATATGTATAGAATTGTATAGATATATGTATATGTATAGATATATGTATAGATTATGTATATGAAGATTATATGGATATGTATAGATATAATGTATATGTATAGATATAGTATATGTATAGATATATGTATATGTATAGATAATAGGTATATGTATAGATATATGTAGATGTATAGATATATGTATAGATATATGTATAGATATATGAAATGTATAGATATATGTATAGGATATATGTTAGATATAGTAAGATATAGATATATGTATAGATAGTATGTATAGATATATGTATATGTATATGTATATGTATAGCATATATGTAAGAATATATGTATATTATGTATAGATATATGTATAGATAGATGTATAGAATTGTATTATGTATAGATATATGGTATATGTATAGAATATGTAATGTATAGATATATGTATAGATATATGTATATGTAGAGGATATATGTTATATGTATAGATATATGTATAGATATAGGTATAGATATAGTATAGTAAGATATATGTATTATGTATAGATATATGTATAGATATATGTATATGATATATGTTATGTATGATATATGTATATGTATAGATATATGTATAGATATATGTATAGATATATGGTATATGTATAGATATAGTATAGATAATGTATAGATCTATGTAATGTAAGATATATGTATAGATATCATGTAAGAGAATGTATATGTATAGATATATGGATAGTATAGATATATGTATCAGTATAGGATTATGTATATGGTATTAGATATATGTATAGATATAGGTATAGATATATTTACAGGTATAGATATATGTACAGGTATAGATATATGTACAGGTATAGATATATGTATATAGATATATGTACAGGTATAGATATAGGGTATATAGATATATGTATAGATATATGTATATAGATATATGTACAGGTATAGATATGTACAGGTATAGATATATGTACAGGTATAGATATATGTTATATGTATAGATATATGTATATAGATATATGTATACGATATATGTATAGTATATTGTATAGATATATGTATAGATATATGTATAGATATATGTACTAGATACTATGTATAGATATATGTATATGTATAGATATATCGTATATGTATAGATATATAATTGATATGTATAAGAATATATAGATATAGTATATGTATAGATATATGTTATATGGATAGTATAGAGATATGTATATGTATAGATATATGTATATGTATAGATATATGTATATGTTTATAGATAATATGTATATGTATAGATATAATGTTATATAGATAGCTATATGTATATGTATAGATATATGTATATGTATAGAATATGTATATGTATAGATATATGTATAGTATAGATATAGTATATGTATAGAAATTATGTATATGTATAGATATATGTACAGGTATAGATATATATACAGGTATAGATATATGTATATAGATATATGTACAGGTATAGATATATATTTATATGCTATAGATATATGTATATGTATAGATATAGATAATGTATATACGTAATAGATAATATGTATAGAATATAATGTAATAGATATATAGTATAGAGATATGTATAGATATATGATAGATATATGTATAGATATATGTATAGATATCTGTATGTATATATATATATCATATAGATTAATAATATATATATATATATATATATATATATATTTAATATATATATATATAGATATATAAGATATAGATTATGTATAGATATAAGTTATAGATATAGGTAAGATATATGTATAGATATATTATAGATAAATGTATAGATATATGTATAGATAAGGTACTATGTATATGGTATAGATATAGGTATTATGTAATAGATATAGGTATATGTATAGGTATAGATATAGGTATAGTATAGATTATATGTTAGATATATGTATAGATATATGTATAGATATATGTATAGATATATGTATAGATATATGTTAGATATATAGTATAGATATAGGTATAGAATATATGTATAGATATATGTTATCGATATAGTATAGATATAGGTATAGAATAGGTATATGTCTAGACTAAGGTATATGTATAGATATAGATATAGATATATGTAAAGATATATGTAAGATATATGTATAGATATATGTATAGATATATGTATAGATATATGGTAATAGATATTATGTATAGATATATTTATAGATATATGTTTACTAGATATATGTAAAGATATATGGTAGTAGATATATGTATAGATATATGTACAGGTATAGATATATATAGATATATGTATAGATATAGATATATGTGTACAGGTATAGATATATGTACAGGTATAGATATATGTATATGTATAGATAATAGATATAGGTAATGTATAGATATTGTATATGATATAGTATAGATAATATGTATATGTAAGAGGATATGTATAGTATAGTATAGATATATGTATTAGATATCTGTATAGATATAGTATAGATATATGTATAGATATATGTAAGATATATGTCATAGATATATGTATGTCATATATATATATATATATATATATATATATATATATACTATATAGATAATTATATATATATAATTATATATAGATATATATATAGATATATATAGATATATATAGATATATATATAGATATATTGTATAGAATATATGTATAGATATATGATAGATATAGATATAGATATATGTATAGATATCATGTTATAGATATATGTATAGATATAGGTGAACATGAAATGTAAGATTAAGGTATATGTTATAGATATAGTATATGTATAGTATAGATATAGAATATAGTATAGAGAATATATGTAAGATATATGTATAGATATATTATAGATATATGTTATAATATATGTATAGATATATGTAATAGATATATGTATAGATATATGTATAGATAAGGTATAGATATAGGTATATGTATAGATAATAGGTATATGTATAGAATAGATCATAGATATAGAAATAGATATATGTATAGATATATGTATAGATATAATGTTATAGATATATGTATAGATATAAGTATAGATATATGTATAGATATATGTATAGATATATGTATATGGTAATAGATATAGTAAGATATATGTATAGATATATGTATAGATAAGCATATATGTATAGATATAGGTATAGATATAATGTATATGTTATATGTATATGTATAGATATATGTTATAGATATATGTATAGATATATGTATATATATAGTTATAAGATATATGTTATAGTAATGTATATGTATAGATATATGTATATGTAAGATATATTATATGTATAGATAATGTATATAGATATATATGTATATGATAGATATATGATATGTATAGATATATGTATGATATATGTATAAGATATAGATATAGATATATGTATAGATATATGTATAGATAATGTATATGTATAGATATTAGTATATGTATAGATATATAGATATATGTACAGGTATAGATATATGTATATAGATATATGTACAGGTATAGATATATGTACAGGTATAGATATATGTACAGGTATAGATATATGTATATAGATATATGTACAGGTATAGATATATGTACAGGTATAGATATATGTACAGGTATAGATATATGTACAGGTATAGATATATGTATATAGTATAGATATATGTATATGTTATAGATATTGTATATGTATAGATATAGTAGATGTATAGATATAGATATATGTAATGCTATAGAATATATGTATATGTATAGATATAGATATATGTATATGTATAGATATATGATAGATATATGTATAGATATATGTATAGATATATGTATAGATATATGTATGATATCTGGTATAGATATATGTATGGATATAATATATATATATATATATATATCTATATATATATCTATATATATATATATCATATATCTGATTATAAAGAATATACTAAGAATATATCATATAGATAAATGTATAGATATATGTATAGAATATATGTATAGATATAGTTAGATATATGTATAGATATAGGTATATGTATATGTATAGATATAGGTATATGTATAGCATATAGTAGATGATAGGATAGCATATAGATATATGTATAGATATATGTATAGATATATGTATAGATATATGCGATAGATATATGTATAGATATATGTATAGATATATATGTATAGATATATGGTAGATATATGTATAGATATATGTTAGATATATGTAGAGATATATGTATAGATATGATGTATAGATTAAGGTATAGATAGAGGTATATGTATAGATATAGGTCTATGTATAGATATAGATAAGATATAGATATATTATAGATATAGATATAGATATAGATATATGTATATATCTATGTATAGATATATGTAGAGATATATGTATAGATATATGTATAGATATATGTATAGAATATAGGTAATAGATATATGTATAGATATATGTATAGATATATGTATAGAATATATGTATAGATATATGTTAGATATAGGTATAGATATATGTATAGAATATATGTATAGATAAGGTATAGTATATAGTATAGATATAGGTATATGTCTAGAATAATAGGTATATGTTAATAGGTATAAGATATAGATATAGTATACGATATATTGTAGAGATATATGTAGAGATATATGTATAGATATATGTATAGATATATGTATAGAATACGTATGGATATATGTATAGATATATGTATAGATATAGTATAGATATATGTAGAGATATAGGTATAGTATAGATATAGGTATATAGTTAGATATCGATATAGATATAGAAATATAGATTATGTATAGATATATGTAAGATATATGTATAGCATATAGTATAGACATATGTTATAGATATATGTATAGATATATGTGATATGAATCTCGTAAGATATAATGTATAGAGATATGTATAGATATATGTATAAGAATAATATGTATCATGTATAGATATATGTTATAGATATATGTATAGAATAGATATATGTATAGGTATAGATATATGTACAGGTATAGATATATGATATGATAGACTATAGAAATATGTATATGTAAGATATATGTATATGTATAGATAAGATATATGATATATGTATAGATATATGTATAGATATATGTATAGATATATGTATTAGATATATGTATAGATATATGTATAGATATAGTATAGATATATGTATAGATAAATGTATAGATATATGTATGAAATATATATATTATAATATATATATATATAGATATATATATATATATATATATATATATATTATATATATATATATATAGATATATATAGCATATATAGAGATATATATAGATATATGTATATAGTATCAGTATAGATATATGTATAGATATAGTATAGATATATGTATAGATATATGTATCGATATAGGTATATGGTATATGTAAGAATATAGGTTATATGTATAGATATAGGTATATGTATAGGTATAGATATCAGAAATGTCATAGATAATATGTATAGATATATGTATAGATATATCGTATAGATATATGTAAGATATACGTAAGAATATTATGTATAGATATATCGTATAGATAATTATGTATAGATATATGTATATATATAGTTTTAGGTATCAGATATAAGGTATATGTATAGATTAGAGGTATATGTATAGAATATAGATATAGATAAGATATAGCATATATGTAAGAATATATGTATAGATATATGGTTATACGAGATATGTATAGATATATGTATAGATATATGTATAGATATATGTATAGATATAGGTAATAGATATACGTAATAGATATATGATATGTATAGATATATGTTAGATATAGGTATAGATATAGGTATAGATATAGATATATGTATAGATAATATGTATAGATATATGTATTATGTATATGTATATGTAAAGGATATATGTATAGATATATGTATAGATATATGTGAGATATAGGTAAGATCATAGTAAGATATATGTATATGTTAAGATATATGTTATGTTATAGATATATGTATAAGATATAGATATATGTATAGATATATGTATATGTAAGATATATGTATATGTATGATATATGTATAGATATAAGGTATAGATATATGTATAGAATATATGTATAGATATAGTATAGAATATAGTATATTATAGATAGATGTATATGTATAGATAATAGTATGTTATAGATATATAGATATATGTATATGTATAGAATATATGTATATATAGATATATGTATATGTATAGATATATTAATGTATAGAATATATGTATATGTATAGATATATGTATATGGTATAGGATATATGTATATCCGTATAGATATATGTTATAATCTAGATATATGTATAGTAAGATATAGGTATATGTATAGATATATGTATATGTATAGAATATGTATATGTTATAGATAGATGGAATGTATAGATATATGTATATGTTATGTATAGATATATGGTATATGTATAGATATATGTATATGTATAGATATAGTATATAGTATAGGTATAGATATATGTATAGAATAATATGTATAGATATATGTAAGATATATAGTTAGATATATGTTATAGATATAGGTATGGATATATATATATATAATATATAAGATATATATATATATAGATATATATATATATATATATAATAGATATATATAGATATATATAGATGATATCTAAGAATATATGTATAGATTATATGTATAGATATATGTAAGATATATGTAAGATATAGGTATATGTATATGTAAAGATATAGGGATCATGTAGAGTATAGAGTAATGTATAGGTATAATATAGAATCATGTATAGGATATCATGTAAGATATATGTAGAGATAATATGTATAGATATATGTATAGATATATGTAAGATATAGTATAGAGATATGTATAGATATTGGAGCGTATATGTATAGATATATGTATAGATAGATGTATAGATATAGGTATTAGATATAGGTATAGTTATAGATATAGGATATGGATAGATATAGATATAGATATAGATAATATGTATAAAATAATAGATATATGTAAGATATCATGTATAGATATATGTATAGATATATGTATAGAATATGTAAGACATATGTAAAGATATATCGTATAGTATAAGTATAGATATATGTATAGATATATGTATAGATATATGTCTAGATAGAGGTATAGGTATAGATATAGGTTTCTAGTATAGAATAGATATGATAAGACTATACAGATAAGATAAAAGAAAAAAAAACAAATACAGTATAGCTCATATGATATCAGAATATACAGATAAGACATACGATATAGATATATATACAAATATCATCATAATA